>NC_063448.1:29098092-29344494 GCF_020379485.1 Brassica napus | reverse complement strand
TGCTTGAGGGCCTGATTATCGGTTTCTGGAGAAATTGTCTTGATGATCACTTTGTGTCTGTAGTACTCGTGTTCCAGGCCATCCAATTGCAGTATTAATGAAGAAAAGAAACTCGATTGGTGCACCTGATTGCTTTGGAGTGTGTATGTTGTTGTTGCTTTGTAAGCTGAAGTTGTGGATGAGTGTGAGAGAAAATGAGAATCAGACACTGCAGAAAAGTTACAAAGAAGCTGCAAGTAAAAAATATCAACCTGGTGGTTTTGGTGTTTGGTAAGGTTTAGAATATCCTCCTCCATAAGAACCTACAAAATTCCAAAACATTAGTTGATGATCCATTGAACAAAGAATTATTTGAGCACAAGGTTTACCTAATTTTCCAGAGAGTTTAGCGAATAGACCAACGAGTGGAGCTGTTCCAGACAATGTTGGTTCTGTCTGCTCGTAGTTTGTCCGGTCATCGGAATAGTAATCATTCTGGTCTGGTCCACCAACAAGAGCACATAGATAACATTCGGATCAGCTTGAGCCCTTCTATACCAAGAATCATATCCTTGTACACAGTTCACAGTAGACCGTTGAATAAAGATTGAAGGGATCGAAGCGCCTCTATGGTGAACTCGGATTGGATATTTGGTCCATATCCAACTAAGTAACTCATCCCTTGACGGTTCTTTCCAAGAATATAATCAGCCTGCATGAGAAAAAACTCGGTTAATACATTTAAAATCACTTGAGAAATGGTTTTGTGTTCGTGAAGATTTGGTACCTGAGATCTTGAAAAGTCTAGAAGTGCTTGAGGCGGCACTGAACCATCAGGACAGTTGAGTTTAGCGTTTGCTGCAGATAGATAATCCGAATAAATCGCAAGAAGAAATGCAGCCGCAGATGCATATTGCAGATTGTTCCACTCTCTAACATACATCAAAACACCTGAATTAACAACACCATTTAACTTTCATAGCTTAGTATTTTTTAAAATAATTGAAATTTGTAAATCGACCCGGGAATAAGGATTTCGATTAGACTATTAAACTTTCGTTACTTGGACTTGAAGTTAGATTTGTTTAATATTTTAAGTTATAGGAGTTAACTTACCAGGAGTTGTTTGAATATTTAGCCACCATTCTTCTTGAGACAAGCACAAGCGAAGTAATCGCTTTCATCTGATACTGCTTCAAGGTCGAAGTATACGCACCACCTTTACCTTCTAACAAGATCTATGCAAACATACAGAATCAAACATGGATCAAGATTAGTCTTCTTGAAACTTCAAGAAAACAACATTCTTGAAGAAACCAGTAGGTTTACCTTGGAGAGAAGGACTTGAACACCGGCGTATTTGTTATCCCAAGAGAATTCTTTCATTCCCCAGCCGGTTCCACCCATGTAACCAGCATTATTTACAGCATACTTCAAGTAATACTCGTCCCCGGTGGCACGGTGTAGCCAAGCCGCAGCCCAAAGAAGCTCATCCTTCAAAACATTAACACAATATAGACATTATTTATTGTACTGAAACAATATCAATGGAAAGAGAGAACTGGAAGCAAAGATTTTGAGAGATCAGATCAAAAGGGATTTACGAGTAACCAGATGACATGTAGAAAGCTTTTGCATTTGGGATTGAATCAGTGTATAATCCTCTGTATTTGTCAGCAAATGAGAAGAGCTGAAACACAACAATAGGTTTCCAAAATATTCAGAATCTAAATCATTCTTAGCAAAAAACAAAGTTCAGAATCTAAGCAGAAAACGGATCCATAACAAGACTGAATATATAAACTGAACCGGACTCATAATCAAAACCGAACCAGAATTTGGACAAACATCAAATTTAGTGTGCCCGAATCCAATAAACCTAAAATAATTGTCTTACCGTATCAAGTATCAAGTATCAAGTATCAACTACACTAGAAAACCAAAATATGCAAACCAAGCAGAACAAATAACTAAATACCCAACATACCCAAAACCATGATCATTAACCAAACCAATATAAACCAAACCGAAATTAAAACAGATAACCAAACCAAAATTAAGAAAAAGCGAACCTCTTTGGCATGAGTCAAGAGGATAGCAGAATAAGAGGAGTTATACGGCTTGAAAGCTAAAGAAGCAGCGGCTAAAGCAGCAGCGGTTTCACCAGCCAAGTCTGAGCCAGGATGGTACTGGTCAAGCTTATAAGCTGTTCTTGAAGTGGTCATGTCCTCCGCTCGCTCCCAACAGTAGTGATCAGATTTTCCATCTCCAACTTGACCCCATAGAACATTAGGCTGAGGATGAGCCTTGATGAATAATCAGTACCCCATCTGATTGACCACAATGTCTGTTGCATTTGGTTCGAACCGGATAGCTCCTTCTGGTTATCAACCGCAGCCCACGATAGCATTGTTACTGCGAAAGCCATTGGTAAACCGAATTTCACATGGTCTCCTGCATCATAATATCCTCCCTCCAAACTCACCTGTTCAATCATATATATATAATACCAACGTCAATATCATTATATACAAATAGTATTAGCATCATCATTAGAAATACAACTCAACAAATGCTAATTTCGATAATTAGTTTGCAATGACCATCTCACGGAAATAAATCATATTCTGATATATATTAGGTGTATGTCCAACTATATAATATACGAATTAAGTGTATGTTATATATGGACTTACGCCTTGAGCAAGACCATCCGCGAGACCAGAATGGCTACGCCATTTGACACGTTGGGCAGCTGGCAACTTCCCTGACCGTTGAGCCTCAAAGAACAAGAATGTCTTGTCCAGGGCATTTCCATAATTGTAATACTCCGCTGCTGCAGTGGCTGCCCCGAGGAGAACGGTCAGTAAAAGGTTTAAGCCGAACAAAGACCCACCAAACTTACTCATTCTCTGGATCAATGTTACTTTAGGTTAACTTCTCTCTCCCAAAAAAATGTTCTCTGTTCAGAATTGTGATGTGATTAAGTGTATATAAATAGAGAGAGATGTTTTGTCTGTGACTTTGGTGTGAGAGAGGAATGTAGAGAATCAAATAGGTACATAGTTTTGCCGAATAATCATTGTCTTTGTCTTACTTGTGTTCGTGTGTGTTTTGTGCGTGTTTGATAATAGTTATGGCCTTCACGTTTTGTTAGAGCTTCTCACGTTGTACTTTTAAGACTTTTGTGCAGAAGCTGAACCAACATTGAGTTGCCACGTGTATTTATTGTTAGCCGTTTGATGAACGTGATATTGACCATATATTTGAATAGAAATAGATGAATGTATCTTGTAATGCAAAAAGTCAACAATAATATTTTGGTTGATTTTTGTTAAGGCGTCGATGGACAAGTTCCATTCGTGGTATTCACATCTTGCAATTATTTTTCTCCCGATTTAATCATATGTTCTGATGTTCGTAATTTATAGTTTTATTTTGTCGGTTGTTTAACATGTAAACAAAGCTATAATGTTGAATGATAATATTAAGAACGAGGAGAACATAGGCTATGTTACATAGCTAGACTGAAAAATAAAAACCTAATCCTTGTTCTCTCCGTGATCTCGTTATGACTCGTTAGGAACTGACACCATTGATCCAGAATCATATGCGTAAATTGGTTGTATGCCTCCATCTGAAGCAGCACTTAAGCAATCATACAACGTTTTTTTTCATATTCTGGTTTATTCATCGCCATCAATCTCTTTAACGATGGGACATGAGGCTTCTTATCCTTAGGTATAGAACCGGGTTGAATAGTGTCAGTGCTTGAAGTAGTGAACAAGTTAGACCGGCTTGAATAGAAAGTCTTGGCCATACTTAATTTTTTTTGCTCAACATCGAGAATTGACCCCCTTGGACACTTCATTGATATTAACATCTGACGATCACTACAAAACAAAACAGCGGTATTCTGACGGACATTCCGACGGAAAATGAAATCGTCGGAATATACCGAGGAATTTCCTCGGAATATAACGACGGAATTCCGAGGAAATATCAATCCGTCGGAATATTCCGAGGAATTCCGAGGAAAAATGTGTTCCTCAGAAAAAACCGATGAATTCCGAGGAAATATTATAGCCGTTGGAGAGCTGTTGGGGATTTTACAAAATTCCGAGGAAAATTCCGACGAACTAGCCTTTTCCGTCGGAATTCCGTCGGAATTTCCTCGGTCTGTCGGCAGGATTTAAACTATAAATACAAGCACTCCTCTTCCTCTTCATTCACTCCATATCTTCATCCTCCCTCTTACTCTATTTACACACGAATTTAATTCATAAAAAATGTCTTCTTCAAATTATTTTCGTTCTTGGATCGATCGACCTCATTTGGATCCGAACACGAGATTGCTTACGGAAGAATACCAACGAGGTATAACCGAATTCATGGGGTAGTTCACCGAGACCGGAAGCAAAAACATGTATGTTAAGATGTCCTTGCTCTAATTGTAAAAATAGAAAGGTTATTAAAGAGTGGGATGTTTGGACTCATCTATATTTGAGTGGGTTTACACGAAGTTACAAAATTTGGTATCATCATGGGAAACTGATTATGAACATGGTAGTACTAGCGAACCTCAGCCAGCGGTTAGATTAGAAGAACCAATTAGAACGGATGTAGATTATGGTGTAGGTACTGAGCAGATGGTAAATGATCATTTTAGAGGGGAAGATTTACCCAATGCACAAGCTAGGAGATTTTATGATATGTTGGATGCTGGAAAGCAACCATTGTACGAAGGTTGCAGAGATGGTCATTCAGCTTTATCATCTGCTACAAGATTGATGGGCATTAAAACAGATTATAATTTGGCTGAAGACTGTGTGGATGCGATTGCTGATTTTGTAAAAGGTATTCTACCCGAGGATAATGTAGCTCCTGGTTCATACTACGAGGTTCAGAAACTCGTAGCTGGTCTTGGTTTATCGTATCAGGTAATAGATGTATGCAGCGACAACTGCATGATTTATTGGAGGGCGGATGAACAGCGGGTTACATGCAAATTTTGTGGAAAGCCTCGTTATAAAGATACGAGTGGAAGAGTTCCAGTGCCATATAAAAGGATGTGGTATTTACCTTTGACGGAAAGGTTGCAGAGGTTGTATCTGTCTGAACGCACAGCGCAACCAATGAGATGGCATGCGGAGCACTCAACAGATGGTGAGATCAGACATCCTTCAGATGCAAAAGTGTGGAAGCATTTCCAATCAAAGTATCCCGACTTTGCGTATGAGAGAAGAAATGTCTACCTTGGATTATGTACTGATGGTTTCAGTCCGTTTGGCAAGAGTGGAAGACAGTATTCTCTATGGCCCGTCATTCTTACACCATACAACCTACCCCCAAACTTGTGCTGCGACGAGAGTTTTTGTTTCTCTCGATTCTCGTTCCCGGACCAGAGCATCCTAAGAGATCACTTGATGTGTTTCTTCAGCCACTAATATATGAGTTGCAACAACTATGGGCTCAAGGTGCTGAAACATACGATGTTTCGTGTAAAGAAAACTTTCAAATGCGGGCAGTACTAATGTGGACAATAAGTGATTTTCCAGCATATGGTATGTTGTCTGGATGGACAACGCAATGGAAGGCTATCATGTCCATATTGTCAAGATAACACTGATGTTTCCAACTAAAACACGGAAGGAAAACGTGTTGGTTTGACTGTCACAGGAGATTCCTACCACCTGATCATCCATATCGTAGGAGTAGGAATTGTTTACGAAGAACAAGAGGGTGTTTGACAGTCACCTCCGGAAATTTGTGAGAAAGATTTGAAGATACAACTAAGAGATTTTGGTGCAGAAAGGACGCCAGACGTCGGTGGACATGAGCGTTTTCCGGTAGATGCTGTTGGAGAACTACATAACTGGCACAAAAAAGTATTTTCTGGGATCTGCCATACTGGGAGGATCATCTGCTAAGGCATAATTTAGATGTCATGCATATTGAGAAGAACTTTTTTGACAATCTCATGAACACGATCCTTAATGTTCAAGGTAAAACAAAGGATAATTTGAAGTCAAGACTGGATTTAGTCGATATATGTGCTCGTTCAGAACTTCATGTTGATGAGAATGGTAGGGCTCCTTTTCCCATATACCGACTTGATGCAGAGGGAAAAGATGCGTTCTTTGATTGGATTTCAAACGATGTGGAATTTCCAGACGGTTACGCATCAAATTTGCGTAACTGTATCGACAGAAAGGAAGGAAAGTTTACTGGCTTGAAAAGCCACGATTGCCATGTAATGATGCAGCGCCTCCTTCCGTTCGCCTTCAAGGAACTATTACCACGAAATGTTCATGAAGCAATTGCAGGGATAAGTGGTTTCTTCCGCGATTTATGCACGAGATCAGTGACTCTTGAAGGTATTGAAAATTTGAAAACTAACATAGCTGTGATTCAGTGCAACCTTGAGAAGATATTTCCTCCCTCATTTTTTGATGTTATGGAGCATCTTGTTATTCACCTGGCAAGAGAATTGGAACTTGGTGGACCTGTGCAGTATAGATGGATGTATCTGTATGAGCGGTATATGTTCCATTTGAAGAAGATGGTGAAAAATTTAAGTAGGGTGGAAGATTCTATAGTCGCACAGATGATCAATGAAGAAACTTCAAACTTTGCCGAGTACTACTTTCCAGCAGAAGTTCAGACCAAAAACAGAAGACCTGCTCGGCATGATGATAGAGGCGAACGGGCAACATATCATGTTACGGTTCCAGACATTTCACAGACGTTGGACGACTTAGCGGAAAACCAAAGGACCGTCGACTTACTGAGCAGGAGCGCAGTCATTTGCAAACATATTTGCTCACCAACTGCGAAGACGTTCTTCAATATGAGAGGTAAATAAATGAGCTTACAAATTTTTATTTTAACAAGTTGAAATTTAAATCTTAATTAATTACATTATTGTCATCATATACAGGATTTTCATGGCAGAAAAGCGGTTCGAGTATAGATACGCCACAGAGGACGAACTAGAAGAAATGAAGCAGAGAGAATTTACTGGATGGATGTTTACTTATGTGAGTGCTTTAAACAAATTAAAATATATTTTATCACATATTTATACTAATTCACATTTATTGATATAACATATATATATGTGCTATTAATAGGTGTCTGCTGGTTTGGCCAGAGGTGAAACATTTGACGATTGGATACGTGAGATGGTCGTTGGACCAAACTTTGTTGTGAAGTCATATTCGAGGAACACTTGATATAACCTCTTTCCTCGGATATTAGTTATTTGGTTTATCTAGCAAGGCAAAGCTGAATACGAATTAAAAACTACTCAAAACACAACCAAATAAAACGAAGAAACCATGTAAAAGAAATACGAACTCATAATTAAGAAAAAAAAAATAAAAAACTAAGTTCAAAATTAACAGAAAATAAGACCATAAAACGTTAGAATAGAAAAGAAAATAAAATAGCGCGGTCGGAAATCAAATGGCAATACTGGCCGGTGATAGCTCCTACTCCTCGTCTCCTGCTCCAGATGTTCCTGCATCTTTGGGTCTCTTGGACCTCTTTCTTACCCTGTGTGTACCACTCGAACCCGAACCAGAGCTGGATAGAGAGTTGTCCCGATGAACTACATCATCCTTTTGGCAACGACACGGCCTGATACGTGAAATGGCAGCCCAGATCTTGTGTAGCATGTCGTTGTTTGTCTTTATGCTCTGATCTCTCCAATATTGTTGCTGGCGCGAAGTGGCGTTCGGTGGAAGCTCTTGCAGCTTGTACTGGCTTGAGTCTGATGGGAGTAGCTGATGGGGTTGTGAATCATCTGGAATGGCTTGTGCAGCCTCATCTTCTCCTTCTTCATCAACCACGGCCTTGCCTTTGGTCTGATATTTTGGCGTGAAGAAGGATGGCTTGTCTACTAGTGCGGTAGCAGGGGGTAGGAACTCAACTGCAGCCTCTGAAAGTAGAGCAGTCAGGCCGATCTGAGGCAGGTGGCAGTAGAGTGTTTTCTTCGCTCGGTCCTGGAATACGTAGACGTAAGGACCATCCCGATCGATCCTCGAGTGGGGACCAGCTATGAACTCCTTACTTACTAGAGAAATGACATCCAGGTAGTTCCAAGCAATGTTGTTTGATCTGTCCAGTGCTACCTGATGGTTCTCGCAGTCTACACCCACATGTGTAAGGATCCGAGTAATCACTGCACCAAATCCACATGCACTGCTCTTGGATTTGGTTACTTTCCCCTTGTATCCTGCTAAGTTTGCGGCCAGCACCGCTCCCATGTTGAAGGCAGTAGCAGGTGGGAATGTAGAGTTTCCAAATGCCGGTAGCAAATGCCTCACACCTTGGTACAGGAGGCACAACTCCCATTGCGTGACTGATGCAGCTGTGGTTGTCCCGTATAGCAATGAGCCAATGAGGCATGTGGCATATCTCAGTACTGGGCTCCGGATAAGTGACTCCTTTGCCTGAGAAGATTTATAAACCCCTGTGCCAATCGTTTCCCAGAAGTTCAACAGCTCTGAAATCCAATAAAGACCAGATGTCCTCTCCCCTGCACTCAATCCAAATAGTCCACAGAGGTCTGTGAAAGATACCTCAAAGTATACTTTATGCACTACGAATGCCAGAAAACCTTCCTGATGGCTATCATCGGGATGGCTGACGTATGTGGATGCTATGAACTGGCGTACCAACTCCGGATAAGTGGGTTCGTTGAGGTTGCATAGTTGGCCTAGACCCATGTTCTTGAACAACCCTTCAATGTCTGATTTGATTCTCAATATTGTCATCGTCTCAGGACATGCTAGTTGTGTAGCCGGAACGGCTACCTTCTTCATGTTGTTGTAGTGGGTGGTATCAGACTTATCCCACTTCTTTGGCCTTTGCTTCTCTCGCTGAGACGAACCCTCTTCTTGTGTGTTCTTCTTTGCTGATATTTTCGTGCGCTTCATTCTCTACAAAATAGAATCATTGCTCTCAACATGGTTATAATCAATTAAGAACTCAAATCAACATGAAAATGAAAGGCGAAATCGAGTTGTGATAAAAAAAACCAAATTGAAAAAAATTCTCAATCCCTAAATCATCTCAAATCCTGTTCCAAACTCGTTGATCACAGACAATTGTGTTCTATTCCATGTTTAAACATCTGTTTCATGCATATTTGATCAAGGAATCAACACGGAAATAAGAAATTCACAAAACCCAAAAAATTGCTCAAGAACACGATTTCAGAATGTGGAGATTCGCGGAGTATACCTGTCTTAGGGTGAAAACGAGTGTAGGAATCAGTTAGAGCTCGAAAAATCAAGGGGAATAGAGCCCAAAATTGTTCAAATCGGATGATTATAGAGAGAGAAAAGGGGGGGGGGTCGAATTATAGGGAAATCGGAGGGGATAAGAGTTCTGAGGTTTTGATCCAAAAAGTTCGGGTTTTGCCTTATAATTCTGTTCCCGCACACGCATCGATCGATGTGTTTTTGTACAAACACGGATCGATCGATCACATTGTTACGCTTTGGTCCATCTTAGTGATCGATCGATGCGTTTTTGGATATATATATACATCGATCGATCCGTTTATAAAAAATCGTACGAGATTTTCCGAGGACATTCCGAGGAAAGTTTGAGATTCTCGATCGATCGATGGGATAGTCAAATCGATCGATCACATTGTTACGCTTTGGTCCATCTTAGTGATCGATCGATGCGTTTTTGGATATATATACATCGATCGATCCGTTTATAAAAAAACGTACGAGATTTTCCGAGGACATTCCGAGGAAAGTTTGAGATTCTCGATCGATCGATGGGATAGTCAAATCGATCGATCACATTGTTACGCTTTGGTCCATCTTAGTGATCGATCGATGCATTTTGGATATATATACATCGATCGATCCGTTTATAAAAAAACGTACGAGATTTTCCGAGGACATTCCGAGGAACGCTTGAGATTCTTGATCGATCGATGGGATAATCTAATCGATCGATCACATTGTTACGCTTTGGTCCATCTTAGTGATCGATCGATGTGTTTTTGGATATATATACATCGATCGATCCGTTTATAAAAAAAAATTGACGTATTGAAACCCCAAACACTAGTTCCTCGGAATTTCCTCGGAATATTCCGACGGAATTCCGAGGAAGAAGAGGGTTTCCTCGGAATAATCCGAGGAAATTCCGAGGAAATAGGGTTTTTAAACCGAAAACAACGTTTTGCGGTTTGAATAACACCTATATAACCCTTATTAAGTGTCTTACGTTCATTATGAAGTCCAAAATTTGTTCCTTACCGTATAATTAACACTTTTCCGATTGTATGAACGAAATTCCACAACATAAGAGAAACACTTATACCTTTTAATGAACGGTAAAGGGAATACTTTCAATTAGTTTTGAAATTTATTATTTCATGGTTTATGCTCATCTATACAAAGAATCCTCAATGGTATGCATTACAATTGTATAAGAAATGAAATACGGCAAAAAAAATTGATGTTTTGAAACCCCAAACACTAGTTCCTCGGTATTTCCTCGGAATATTCCAAGGAAAGTCCGACGGATATTTTACTATCCGTCGGAATTTCCTTGGAAGATTTTCATTTTACCGGGCAAATATTTCGCGAAAATTGAAATTAGAATTCCGACGGATAATGTCCGTCGGACCCTAGGTTTTATAACCACGAGCCCCTTCTTCTTCCCCATTTCTCTCTTCTTCCTCTGCGCGACTCCTCTCTTCTCTCCGGCGATTTCCCCAGAAATCCGATGATATCTCCGGCGATCTCCCCCTTCTCTTACACAAATCATGTAAGAACCCTATCCCACTCTCTTAGGTTCTATTTGTTAGGTTTTTGTGTAGTTTTGATAGATTTTTGTTAGGGTGATTTGGTTAGGATTGTGATTTGGTTGTATAATAGGTTTAGAATTGTGATTTGGTTGAATAATTGTTTTGTTGAATTGATTTAGAATTTTTTTAGAATTTTTTACTTTTTTTGTATTTATAAAATCGATTTTTGTATATAAAATCGATTTTTGTATTTTACAAAACGATTTTTCTATATAAATTCAATTTTTTGGATTTTACAAAATCTTTTTTGTATATAATTCGATTTTTTGGACTTTACAAAATATTTTTAATATCTATAAAACTTTTTTTGTGATTAAAAACTATTATTTGGGATTTAAAAATATTTTTAATATATATATATATTATTAAAACTATTTTTGTAATTATTAAACTATTTTTTATTTATTAAAACTATTTTTTGTTTATTAGAACTATTTTTATATATTTATTAAATATTTTAATATCTATAAATATTTTTTTGTGATTAAATTATTTGGGATTTTTTAAAAAAAAATTAATTTATATATTCTGTATTTATTAAATATATTTTTATATTTTAATTTACAGGTCTCATGATGATCGGACCTGGCCTCGACAGCGTCGTGGTCGTCGTGGTACGGGGAGCCAGTCTCGGGATTCACCCCATTTTCAGGATTCTCCTTCGCCCCACAGCTCCAACCATATATCTCCCTCTGCTGCACCCGCTCCTGCTCCTCTCGCTCCCGCTGCTGCATCCGCTCCTGCTCCTCCGAGTCCTCCGGGAGTGATGAGTGTTGCGGAGTTGGTTCAACAGCCGGTCGTGACCATCTTCCGTATCTCACTCCGTATCCACATGGACGGGGTCAAACATGATAATTAAACATTTTTTTTTCTTAAATATGGATTCATTATTAACCGTTTGTTCTTTTTATTAGGTTCAACCGATCCGAGAACGGGATCAGCGCATGGATCAACCGTATGATGTACTCGGCCCTCGACAGGGGACATCCGACTTTCACTCACTTCCCTACCGACAAGCAGGTTCTGTGGTTTCGTCAGTTTGCGGTAAGTATTCTAATTTTTACTTATATTTTAAATCTTTAATATAAATTTTCTACTAATTGTATTTTTTTTTAGCAAGAGTTCAACTGGAATTCCGATGAGACGCTCTTTATCTATCACCACTTCGTCCATAAAGTTATGGACAACTATGGGAAGCAGATCCACGAGTGGAAGAAGAAGTGGAAAATCAATAAGGTTCGATTTAATTTATTAAACAATTTTTAATTTATTAAACTATTTTTTAATTTATTAAACTATTTTTTTTTTTTTATTAAAATGTCCCAAAGTCGATGAACGACACGGTCTGGAAGGAGTTGTGTGCGCATTGGGATAAGGAAGAGACGAAAGAAACTTCTTCCACCAACTCCACCAACCGCAGGAGCGACCGTAAAGGAAAGGGCATCTACAAGCATAACTTGGGTGCTCAATCTATTGCCACTCTGGGAGATCGCATGGTAAGTTCAACCGCTTTTTCTTCAATTATTTGAGTTTCAGAATTTTAATTTATTGTGCATTTCTTCTAATTTCTAATGTTTTTTTAATTTATGTTTTTTTTCAAGGCGGAAGAAAATGATGGCGAGCCGGTTGATGATCTCGCCCTAATGAGGAGGGCGTATACCAACAAGAAGACCGGCCAGATTGATGACGGTCTTGTGAGGGACGTGGTCGACCTGGTCCAAACTCAGGTGGTAGACGAAGTGTCTCAGCTTCAAACCGAGGATGACGCTTCGACGGCTTCGACCAACTTGTCCCGGTTTCGAATCAACGAAATCGTTGAATCCGTAAGTTCTTTTTTTAAAGTTCAATTCATTTATTTCTTGGTTTAAATTTGTAAATTTGGCTATTTTCTATTCAGTCGGTTCCAAAGAAGAAGGGACCTTTGGTCGGTTTGGGTCGTCGCACCCGGTCGGTTCCTCCTTCTTCTGCACCACCGCCCTTTGTTGATCCAGAAGTACTTACGGCTCAGTTGAAGGACAAGGATGATCGCATATCTTTGTTGGAGACCCAGATGGCAGCTCAACAGGCGGGCTATGAGGCACAGAGGAGGCTGAACCAGCAAATGATGGAGATGATGCAGAGGATGTACCCGAACGAGGTGTTATCGGACATGCCAGACCCGTAGTTTTTTTTTTCCAAAACTCGGAATGTTTATTTTTATTTGTGAAACTTTGAATATTAATTAATATGATTTCAATTTAAATTTAATTTTATATTTTCGAATTTAAATTTCAAAAATTTTATTTTTTTACAAAAATTAATATTTTTTACATTCCGAGGAAATTAATTATATTTTTTACTCAATCGATCGATGCGTTATTGGACATAAATTCATCGATCGATATGTTTATAAAAAAACGTTCGGAATATACCGAGGGACATCTTCCTCGGAATATACCGAGGGAAATCTTCCTCGGAATATTCCGAGGAACATTTCCCTCGGTATATTCCGATCGATCGATGGATATGTGTCCAAAAAGGCATCGATCGATGAGCTTCCGAGGAAATATCCCGATGAAGTTCTCCCTCGGTATATTCCGAGGAGATTTCCGACAAACTAGTGATCCTCGGAATTTCCTCGGAAATTTGTTTCCTCGGAATTCCGTCGGAAAATTCCGAGGGATTTCACGAGGAAAGAAGAAATTTCCTGGAATTATTTCCGAGGACTTGTTTCGTCGGTATGTCGTCGGAATAACGTTATTCCGACGAAATTCCGACGATTTTTTCCCTCAGTATCCTTGCTTTTTCTTGTAGTGGATTCTTCGTTATATATATGTTGATGCTGCCTATTTTAAAGCTTTGAGTTGCTCTCTTGTTGTTGTATCTTGTGTTGCAAATACCTCTTTGTAATTATAGTTTCTGGATTTGTTTTCTCGAGTTTAACCGAGAGGACGTGAATATACTGATCATACCATTTTTTGATCAAATATTTCAGTGAACACTGTCCCATAGCTTTTCCTTCTCACTTTGTGGAAGTTTTCCGGTAAGTGGTGTTAGCCTCACTTAAGTTTATGCTTATGTTATATTTACTATTATCCAAGTATTTTCCTAATAGGCTTCACACAAATAAGGGGGAACACAATCGTATATTTCACTGCGCGGTGCAAACATGTTGTTTGTGTAATTCCCCACACTAAAACATCTCTAATGTAATTTTTTAGTAAGTGTTTAAAATAAATAAAAAATAATATAAAAATTAGAACGATGGTGAGAATCAGTTTTCATTTGAGAGTTTATAAAATATATTTATCTAAAAAAAATTCCGCCACTATTTCTCAACTTTATTATATGAAACACAAGGTGGTGCTCAAGCGGTAGGCAGGTTCCAAGGTGCTAACCGAAGGCACTGCACTTCACCTTGTAACCAAGTGGATACGAGGCTATGCTTTATATATCCGATGTGAAGGTCTATTCGTGCACCATACCACTTTTTTGGAAATTAATATGAGTTTTTCCATAGGCCTGAAATACTTACAAAGTTAAAACACAAACTTTATTATAACTTTGGTATAAAATTTTATTTATAATCAAATATTAATATTTAAAATCATGCCAAAAAATATAGACATTAATTTTTCTCTACTTTTTTTCATTGTCTCTCTACTTTCTATTTTTTCTTATTTTTGAGAGATTCTTGTGAAAAATCATCAATGGTAATGCTTAAGAAACTCGCAACCGATCTTTCCACTTATCATCATAGAAATGGTTAAATAGTTTAA
This sequence comes from Brassica napus, assembly GCF_020379485.1. Classification (NCBI taxonomy): domain Eukaryota; kingdom Viridiplantae; phylum Streptophyta; class Magnoliopsida; order Brassicales; family Brassicaceae; genus Brassica; species Brassica napus. The sequence goes on along the minus strand of NC_063448.1, from coordinate 29,329,914 downwards.
TTAAAATTAAAACTGAATTAAATAATTTTAAATATTAAGATATTGTTATTAAAATATCCGGCAGTTGATCGCAGCTCTTGAAGTCGCCAAGCATTCTCTGGTTCAAGTTACGAGCCTTCGTGTCCGAGGTTGAAAGACTGTCATCTCCGTCGTAGTCACTGACGTAATCCTTTCCAGTTAATTCCTTGGGTATACGCTTGTAATAGCTGAAAGAAGAACAAACGATATCAATATCTAGATATCAATCACTTGAGAAAGGTTATGAAGGAAACCACATCCATTGGAGTGTGGAGAGCTTTAGAAGGAGACTATCAAACAAAGACATTCCTAACCGGATCTATATAAAGCAAAGCTTTGCGAGTTACAAGATGGATGAGAACAAGAGTATTGAAGAGAATCTTGATAAGTTTCTAAAGCTGGTGGATGATCTTGCTAGTCTTAACATAAATGTGTCAGATGGGGATCAAGCAATACAGCCAGTCTACCTCCACAAAACGATTCATTGGTTCATACTCTGAAGTATGGAAATGGCAAGGAGACACTAACTATCAAAGAAGTGATAACCTCAGCTTATGCAAAGGAAGCAGAGCTCAAGGAGAAAGGCTTAGGAAAGCGTCCTAAGTCTAATGCTGAAGGTATGGTGATCTCAAGAGGAAGGACAGACAAGAGATATGAAAATCAAGGAAAGTATAGATCAAAGATTAAAGGCTTCCATTCAAAGTCAAGAGGAAAGTCTCAAGCTAAAGCTAGAGAGTGTTGGGTGTGTGGAAGGAAGGTCATTTCAAACGTGACTATTCTGAATGAAAGGAACAAAGATCTTCAAACTCCACAAATGTGGCTCAAGAAAAAGAATTTCCAATGATCTTAACAGCGAGCATGTAAGATACAAAAGAAGAATGGGTTTTTGATTCAGGATGCACCTTCCACATCACCCCGAACAAAGAAGTTCTATTTGATCTAGAAGAGTTTGAAGGAGGTAAAGTACTAATGGGAAACAATACTATCAGCGAGGTGAAAAGAATTGGTAAACTGAAGATTGTAAATCCCGATCAGTCTACTGTGGTGCTGACTTGTGTAAGGTACATGCCTTCAATGGTGAGAAACTTGATTTCGTATGGTAAAATGGAGAAGAATGGTTGTAAGTACACTTGTGAAGACTACAAGGTTACTTTCTTCAAAGATGGCAAAAGGTGTTTTCAGGAGATTATAAAGACGGCTTGTATTACTTACAAGGACCCGTAGTTAAAGCTGAAGCTAATGTGTCTAGAGCTGATGTGAATCTCACAAACCGTTGGCACTCAAGACTTGGTCATATGAGCTTGAAGAACATGAATGTTCTGGTGAAAAATGGTTATCTGAACGAGGAGGTACATACTTTAGATTTATGTGAAGTGTGTTTTTTGGTAAAAGCTGATAAGTTGTCGTTTCCTAGTGCTAAACATGTGACTAAAGAGATTCTTTGCTATGTTCATAGTGATCTGTGGGATTCTGTGTCTAATGAAGAAAGCTTGTCATGTTGTAAGTACTTTCTCATGCTGATTGATGACTTCTCAAAGAGAGTTTGGATCAGGTTTCTACGATATAAGAATGAGGCTTACGAGAACATATCAGAGTGGAAACCGGAAAGAATGTTAAGTGTCTTAGAACAGACAATGTCGAGTTTTGTAACAACTTGATGGATAAGATGTGTAAAGAAGCTGGAATCAAATGACACAAGACTTGTACTTATACTCCACAACAGAACATAGTTGCAGAAAGGATGAACAGAACCATTGCTGATAAGATTCACTGTATGATGGCTGATCTAGTTTGGAAAAGAATTTTTGGGCTGTAGCTACTTCTACGGCCATCTATCTGATTAACAAAACTCCAAATGCTTACTTCGAGTTTAAGATTCCAGAAGAATTCTGGTCTAGTGTGAAGGTGGAGTTCAGTCATCTTAGAAGATTTGGTTGTGTTGCTTACGTGCACACGGTTCAAGACAAGATAAATACTAGAGCTATAAAGGACATCTTTATGGTTTATCCACAAGGAATAAAAAGCTATCGAGTCTGGTTATCAAGTCTGGTTACCGGAGGATGGAAAGACTACAATAAGTAGGATTGTGGTGTTTGATGAAGACAGACTGTATATAAAGTACAAGGGAAAATAAATTGATGTTTCTCCTAAGACAAAGTGAGTGACATTCAAGGCTGATCTAATTCAAGGTCCTACTAGAGGAGGTTCTTCTTTTGAAATTGGAACGACTTCAGGATCAGGGAACACTGGTGAAGGTGGAGCATCTTTAAACAAAGAAAGAAACTCAGAATCTGAAGACGAGGGAGAAGAGACAGAACAAGATCCTGAGAACACCGAAGCTTCATTGAATGATTATCTTCTGGCAAGAGATCGGGCGAGGAGGCAGATTAAACCTCAGCTATCTTTGAAAGTGGAGACTTTGTTGCATATGCTTTAACCAGTGTTGCAGATATTGAGGTAAATGAACCTCAGAGTTATGCAGAAGCTAGAAAGAGTAAGAACTGGGAAAAGTGGAATGCTTCTATGGGTGAAGAGAAGGATTCGCTTGACAAGAATGATAAATGGGACGTTGTTGAGAGACCTCTGAGACAAAGAATCATTGGTTGCAAATGGATTTATAAGTATAAAAAGGTATACCAAGAGTGGAAGATCCTAGATACAAGTCACGTCTTGTGGCTAAAGGTTATACTCATGTTGAAGGTGTTGACTTCAATGAAATATTTTCACCAGTCGTAAAGCATGTCTCCATTTGGATCATTATGTCGTATGTTGTCAACTTTGATGCTGAGTTGGAACAAATGGATGTGAAAACTGTGTTTCTTCACGGGAACTTAGATGAGACTATCTATATGGAACAACTAGAGGGTTTCATCAAAAAGGGGATGAAGGCAAGGTGTGTCTTCTGAAAAAATCGCTATATGGGTTGAAACAATCACCCAGACATTGGAACTTGAGGTTCAAGTCTTTTATGAAGGCTACTGGTTTTACGAGGTGTCTAAAGGACCCGTGTGTATATACAAAGAAGAACAGATCAGGAGACAGTGTCTATCATCTTCTTTATGTTGATGACATGCTCATAGAAGCAAGAAGTAAGAAAGAAATCTCAAGACTTAAAGAAGATTTGAAGTCTGAGTTTGAAATGAAGGATCTTGGACTAGCGGCTATAATACTTGGAATGAATATCATCAGAGATAGAAAGAAGGGAGAGCTGAAACTGACTCAAGGAAAGTATGTGAAACAGATTTTGAGAACGTGTGGTATGGAATTCTGTAAGCCAGTCGTAACCCCTACAAACTGTCATTCAAGTTGAAGAGTTTGACTGATAAAGAGTGGCTTACAAAGGCGAAGCTTATGGATGATGTTTCGTATGCGAATGTGGTTGGAAGCTTGATGTACGCGATGGTAAGATAAAAAACAAGACTTGGCCTTTGCAGTTGGTTTGGTGAGCAGATTTAAGTCAAAGCCAACTCGTGAGCACTGGGGAGCAGTTAAGTGGGTATTGAGATATCTACATGGAGCTACAGAGGTCTGTTTAAACTTCTCAAAATCAAGACATTTTGAGATCGAAGGTTTCAGTGATTCAGACTACTCAACTGATCTCGATAAGCGAATATCAGTAAATGGATATGTTTTTCAAGTGGGTGGTAACACCGTTAGCTGGAGATCATCACTGCAGCATGTTGTTGCGTTATCAAGAACAGAGGCTGTGTACATGGCTTTGTCAGAGGCTACAAAGGAAGGGTTATGGTTGAGAGAGTTTTAAAGTGAGTTGGGATTCAATTCAGAGTATTTTAAGCTGCATTGTGATTCACAAAGTGTTATTTGCCTAGCTAAAAACTCAGTAAATCATAACCGGACTAAGAACATTGCTAACAAGATTCATTTCATCATAGACATTGTTGATTTCAGGTTGGTTAAGATCCTAAAGATTCACACTACTCTAAACCCGACATATATGTTGACCAAGAGTTTACCTGGTAGCGCGTTCGAGAAATGCCTCGTAACGCTGAGGGTGACCGTCTGATCATGTGTCGAAGTACTCCGAGATGATAATGTTGTTTGGTTGTCTCATAAGGAAGGAGTACATGTTTCAACAAAAAAAACAGATTTTGTTAGTAATTGGTTCCTGGTCAAACAACGAGTTTAACTAACAAAGAAAAGCTGAAATCACTTAGGCAAGAGTTGCTGGAGTCTCTCCAAAGATGTCCAGATGCTCGTTGACTGAAGGAAAAGAAACGAGTTAATCAGTTCTTGTTCTAAAGGGAGATTCGAGTTGTGTAAGGAAGAAAACTTACAGTGTTCAAGGTTGGTTTGTCTGCGAGGTGGAGCTTCAGTTGGTTCTGACTGAATCAGAGCTGTTTGTTCTTCTGGTTCGACTTGTGGAGGTGCTAGAGGCGTCTCAGGAAGTTTGAAGTCGGGTGGAAGAGTGAGAGTAAAAAAACAAAGGGCCAGGACTTCTGATACGTTCTTTGGGAATCAGAAATGGAGTGTCATTTGATTCACGGTAGCTGTTTGAGCCGGTACAACTGTTCCGAGGAGATTCCAACATGGTTTGGTGTTTCAGGGGATGAACAGTGTTCAGCGGAAAGAATTGGGTTTGAATGACCTAATCGACAAGGTGGAGATTTGTGAGGAACAGTGTCATCTTAGGTCTTGGCCGTTGTCGGGTTTCGTAAGTGAATCAAGCGAAGGCATATTGAGAGTAGTGGGCCTCGAGATTCATTTAGTCTCAGCCCGAAATGAGTCTTAGCTGGAAGGCGCAAGTTTGTTACAAGATTGGGTCCCACATTCAGTCTTCCTTGACGAAAAACAGAGCAAGCGAGAGAGAATGAGTTTTGCACAGAGAGAGAAATGAGAAATTACGAAGAAGCTGGAAGAGAGTGCTAGACTAAGAACAGAAAAGATCCAGCAGTTGATCGCATCTCTTGAAGTCGCCAAGCATTCTCTGGTTCAAGCTACGAGCCTTTGTCTTCATCGGAGGAATAAGAGGTTGAAAGATTGTCATCTCCGTCGTAGTCGCTGACGTAATCCTCCCCGGTTAATTCCTTGTGTATACGCTTGTAATAGCTGAAAGAAAAACAAAAGATATCAGGATCTAGATATCAATCACTTGTAATCAAAACGATTATATAAGTGAGTTGCTAGCTGAGCTAGCTCCGGTGAGTATAGCAGCTTCTCCACGCCGGGGAGGTGCGGTGAACACCGCGTGAAAAATCTGTGTGTTGATCTGTTTTAGTTTCGCGTTTCACTTATCAAGATCGAGATCAATTAGTCAACTTGATCAAGCCGTAATCTAAGTTGAGTCTATGACCTAGAACTTGGATCGATACCTTTACAGTGTTGATTGATAGATTATTTGGGAGTGAAACTCATAGACGGTTAACAATTTACCAATGGAAGGATCAAGGCCACGGTTCTTGAGCTCACGATATTCTTGGCAAAGTGCACAATACTCACAAAAACAATGGGTTATCCACAGTGCCGGACCAACCTTTTATATTACCCCAATCAAAATTTAAAACTATGCCCTCATACATCTTTTATCAAGATCACAAAACAGTATAAAAAATAACTTAAATTTTCATTAAAAAATCAAATTTCATAATATGTTAATCAAAAACATTGATATAAAACACTTATTGCTGAAATATAGATCTTTTTGCATTTTTCCCTGCAAAATCATCCATTAAAGTCCTATAGTCAAGTTTTTCGACCATAGCAGTCTCAATTGATAACATAGCCAACCCATTCAACCTTTCTTGTGACATGGTAGACCGCAGATAATTCTTTATTAGCTTCAACTTCGAAAAACTTCTTTCAGCTGTGGCAGCCGAGACCGGAATAGTCAACAATATGCGATAAGCAATTTCTGTGTTTGACAAATCTTATTATAACTAAATATGCCCAATAGATAATAATTTTAACAAAATAATCTACAGATTTTCTTTTTATGTATATACTAAATTTTTTTAAAAAAAATATGCCTCACTAATTTAGATGCCCTAATCCTTAGCTTGGGTGGCTTCCCCTCGAGGCCGGCCCTGGTTATCCAATTTGGAGCTGGAGCATCTGGTAACCCGAATTTACTTCGGATCTTGGCCCAGAATGTGCATGAGTAAACACACGGTGTCCAAAATAGACAACATATCAATACATACAGCATTCCACTCATTACACAACCTACACAATATACATAAACACAAGGTATATATATTATAATAAGATCACTAACGTGAACCGCCATCGTAAATATATGTGATTAGTAATAACTTGTTTTTTATTCCTTAATCTCGAGTCTTAACAATCACAATCTACATATATGCATGATAAATCGATTTACATTTGTATATATATACTTACTTGTTGCGCCTTCATTGGTAACTTATGCGATCTGCCCGAACGTAACGAACGAAAAGCTGCATGTGATGATTGCTGATCCAAAAAAACACAACAATTAAAGAGATCAAAACCATTATGTAATAAACGGACCAACAAAATGAATAATTGAAAAAAATAGTTTCTAACCATATTCGACATCGTTCATGCAATCACAAAGCCCTGAAGTCCCGTTTGATCTTGGTTGGTTAATAATCACCGGCCGGGCAATTTGTGCAACATAAGGTTGGTTACCCATTCCACTGGGATTGATATACTGAGCCGGTATACCCATAGTGGGTACTCCGCTTGGTTGGTTAACCATTCCACCATTGCTGGGGTATTTCTGATCGGTTTCAACCATTTGCTTTTCGTAAACCGGTGGTTCAGGTTGTGCATGAAACATTGGGTTGAAGTTATTGTTTCATTCTCAGACTCGGACTTTGATTTGGTTGACCCATTTGTACACAAAAGAGAACAAATTAGGGTTTGAGAATATAGGTTTCACATTTCTTCGTTTTATTTTCCTTTTTGTAAAGTAAAAGAAACTTGGAATGAAAATTTTGTTTATAGAAAGGGACACAGGGTGACCACCGTTCAGAACTTCAAAAAAAGCAAATCTCAAAAGTAAAATAATAATATCTTAATATTTTAAATTATTTAATTCAATTCTAATCTGAATTAAACTATTAAACTGTTCTTAGTCCAGCACTCTCTTCCAGCTTATTCGTACTCTCTCCTTTCTCTCTCTCTGTAAAACTTCTTGTTTCTCGCTTGCTTTGTTTTTCGTCAAGAGACGATGACGACTCACGCGTTTTGTAACTGAATGTGGGATCCAAACTTGTAACAAACTCGCACCTTCCAGCTCAGACTCATTTCGTGTCGGGAAAATTGCCCAATATCGATGAGATGAAGATGGGATTAGACAGCTAAAAGATTTAAAAGAAGACTCTTTATAATTTTGGAAAGGGTTTACAAAGATTTTGTTTTGAGAACTCTCTCTTACAAATGTTTTCTCTCTTTGTTTTCTTGATGTGGATGATTACAAATGGTGCCAAGCACCCCTATTTATACAAGTGGAGGAGTACACTCCAACAAGTTCTAGATTTCTCTAAATTATTATTTATTTCAAAATATCTAACTCCATAACTTTCTCTCTTCTTCTACACACTTCTTCATCCTTCTCCATTTTTCTCTGCATATCTCTTCTTCTTGGGCTCTTGGGTTATAACTTGATTAGTTATTATTCTTGGGCTAATGAGGGAAAACCCAACAAATCTCCCCCTTCCCGATTTAGCCCGAAACCGTTGTCATCCCCGTGCTTTTGCAGCAATCTTCAAACTTCTTGATCAGTAATACCTTGGTCATAAAGTCTGACCAGTTTTCATCGGTGTGTACCTTGTTGAGATGTAGAAGCTTCTCTTCAAGAACTTCTCGAATCCAATGATGCCGAATGTCGATGTGCTTCGAGCGAGAGTGAAATGTTGGATTCTTTGCTAGGTGAATAGCACTTTGGTTGTCACATAGCATGTTGTACTTTTCTTGTTTTACTCCTAACTCAAGCAAGAAATTCTTCATCCATAGCATCTCTTGCATGCTTCCGTTGCTGCGATATATTCTGCTTCCGTGGTGGATAAGGCAACACACTTTTGTAGTTTCGATTGCCAGGAAACAGCTCCCCCTGCAAAGGTAGTAACAAAGCCTGATGTTGATTTCCTTGAATCTTTATCACCAGCCCAATCTGCATCGGTGTAACCGTTCAGCTCCAATTTTTCATTGCCAAAACATAGACACTTCTTCGTTGTGCCTCGTAGATAGCGTAGGATCCACTTAACTGCTTTCCAATGCTCCTTTCCTGGATTCGCTAGAAAGCGACTCACAACTCCTACAGCATAGGCAATGTCGGGTCTGGTGCACACCATAGCATACATGAGACTGCCCACTGCTGATGCATATGGGGTAGTCTTCATTTCCTCTTTCTCCTTCTCACTTGTTGGACTTTGCTTCGAACTTAGCCTTGAAATGTCCACCAAGTGGAGTGCTCACCGGCTTTGCTTTGTGAATGTTGAATCTCTCCAACACCCTTTCAACATATCGTTCTTGGGACAACCATAAAAGCTTCTTTGGCCTATCCCGAGTGATCTTCATTCCAAGAATCTGTCTCGCTTGCCCCAGATCTTTCATCGCAAAACACTTTCCCAAATCTTTCTTTAATGCGGCTATCTTGTTGCGATCTTGACCCACAATTAACATATCATCAACATAGAGCAATAATATGAGAAAGTCGCCGCTTTCGTACCTCTTTATGAAAACGCAATGATCATTCTTGGTTTTCTTGAAGTTATGATCCACCATGAAGGAGTCAAACTTCTTGTACCATTGTCTTGGAGCTTGCTTGAGACCGTAAAGACTCTTCTTTAATCGGCACACCAAGTCTTCTTTTCCTGGAACCTTGAATCCTTCAGGTTGCTCCATATAGATCTCCTCCTCGAGTTCACCATGTAGAAAGGCCGTCTTGACATCGAGTTGTTCAATCTCCAAGTCTAGAACCGCTGCTAGACCAAGAACCACTCGGATAGAGGACATCTTCACCACTGGAGAGAATATTTCTTCAAAATCTATGCCTTTCTTTTGGTTGAATCCTTTCACAACCAATCGAGCTTTGTATCTTGGATTTGAGCTTTTCTCTTCATACTTCAACCTGTACACCCATTTGTTCTTCAAGGCTCTCTTTCCTTTTGGTAGCTTCATCAGCTCATAAGTGTGATTATCATGCAAGGATTGCATTTCTTCTTGCATAGCTTCAACCCACTCATCTCTATGAGTGTCTCCTATGGCCTCCTCATAGCTTTGAGGCTCCCCCTCATCTGTAAGATTAACGTACTCATCTCGATAATATCTTACAGATGGTCTTGTCTCTCTTCCAGACCTTCTTGGCTCATGTTCTTCCTCTGGCTCCACTTGAACTTCTTCTTCACCTTCATCACCATTCGGATCCATGATAGGATCCCCTTCGCCCTCATCTCCAATCACTTGTTCATGATCTTGAGGCTTATGAGAATCTTCATTCCTTACAACCCTTAGCTTTGGTTTCTTTGATTTGTTGATGTCTTCGATTGTTTGATCTTCGAAGAAAACAACATCTCTGTTTCGGATAATTTTTCTGTTAACCAGATCCCAAAGCCGATAGCCGAAATCATCTTTTGGTGACCCAAGATAGATGCACTCTTTAGTCTTGGAGTCTAGCTTGGCTTGTTCATCCTTAGGTATATGGACAAATGCTCTGCAACCGAACACCTTCAAATGGTTGTAAGAGACCTTCTTACCCGACCAAACTTCCTCCGGGACATCGCCTTCCAAAGGAACTGATGGTGTAAGATTTATGACGTCCACTGCAGTCTTTATGGCTTCTCCCCAAAATGGCTTGGGTAGTTTAGCGTGAGAGAGCATGCACCGAACTCTTTCTGTGATCGTTCGATTCATTCTTTCAGCTAGCCCGTTCAGTTGTGGCGTCTTTGGTGGTGTCTTCTCCATCCTGATTCCATGAGCTTTGCAAAACGCTTCAAAGGGACCTCGGTACTCTCCACCATTGTCAGATCGAACACACTTGAGTTTTTGACCCGTACTTCGCTCTGCTTGGGCTACAAATTCCTTGAAAGCATCAAAAACTTGATCTTTTGACTTCAAAAGGTATACCCATACCTTCCTTGAATGGTCATCAATAAAGGTGACGAAATATGATGCCCCTCCATTGGATTTCTCGGACATGGAGCATACGTCAGTATGCACAAGATCAAGAATATGCTTTCTTCTCATAGGCGTAGATGATCTTCGGAAAGCGATCCTATGTTGTTTTCCGGCTAAGCAATCATATGACATGGTGAGAGAGGAATACCTTTCATATCAGGAAGAAGTTTCTTGCGAGAAAGTATATTTAAACCTTTCTCACTCATATGCCCGAGTCTTCGGTGCCATATATCAATGTCATCACTTGAGACATTTACTTCTTCCTTGCAAAGCTTGGCTTGAGTAACGTATAATGAGCCTTCTTTTCTTCCTCGAGCCATGATCAAACTTCCTTTGGTTAACTTCCATTTGCCACCACCAAAATGACTCTCCAAGCCGACATCATCGAGCTTTCCGGTTGATATGAGATTGAGTCGCATGTCGGGAACATGTCTCACATCCTTGAGAACTATCTTACATCCAGTGTTTGATGTAAGAATAACATCCCCCTTTCCAATGATCTTGCTTCTTCCTTGATTTCCCATTTGAACATTACCAAAGTCACCACTTTGATAGGTTGTGAAGAAGCTTCCATGAGGGGTGACGTGAAAAGAAGCACCAGAATCAACGATCCATGAGCTATCATCAGAGCTAAGATTACATTCTCCAACGAGATATAATTTTTCGCTCTGGTCTTCCACAATGGTGGTAGTCTTGTCTTCATGCTTCTTTGTAGGATTGAACCGGTCTGGTTTGATATTACCGGCTTGTTTGTCTTTCTTTAGAAACCGACATTACGACTTCATGTGACCCGGTTTGCCACAGTAATAGCAAGTAACTCTCGGACGTGACTTAGATCTTCCTCGAGATTGGTCTCGTCCTCTGCTTCTGTTTTGGCCACGAGTCTCTTCTCTACCTCGTCTATCAACAATGTTAGCTTCTGAATAAGAACTCGAACCTCGCTCCTTCCTGCGAACTTCTTCGTTTAGAAGGCTATCAATGACGGTGTCCATGGTAAGCTTTCCCTCCGGTGCTGAATTGCTTAGAGTGACAACTAGTGTGTCCCAACTCTCCGGTAGTGAACTAAGGAGTAAAAGGGCTTGCATTTCGTCTTCAACCTTCATATCAACTTTGTTAAGCTGATTTACAATCCCCTTGAAATTGTTCAAGTGCTCCATCATGCTCTGGCCATCCTTGTACTCCAACTTTACCAACCGTCGAACAACACTACAAGAAAACAGCAAGGATTCTGAGGGAAAAAATCGTCGGAATTTCGTCGGAATATCGTTATTCCGACGACATACCGACGAAACAAGTCGTCGGAAATAATTCCTCGGAATTTCTTCTTTCCTCGGAAATCCCTCGGAATTTTCCGACGGAATTCCGAGGAAACAAACTTCCGAGGAAATTCCGAGGATCACTAGTTTGTCGGAAATGTCCTCGGAATATACCGAGGGAGAACTTGGTCGGGATATTTCCTCGGACGTTCATCGATCGATGCGTTTTTGGACATATATACATCGATCGATAGGAATATACCGACAGACATATTCCTCGGAATATTCCGAGGAACATGTCCCTCGGTATATTCCGAGGAACCGGTTCGTATTGAGTAGCTTTTAATTCGTATTCAGCTTTGCCTTGCTAGATAAACCAAATAACTAATATCCGAGGAAAGAGGTTATATCAAGTGTTCCTCGGAATTTCCTCGGTATTTCTTAAAAAAAAAAAAAATCAATGGTAGTATGTTTCCGAGTCATCATCACCAGATGAATCTGAATCTGGATCTTGGTGAAACTCTCCAATCACTGGTTCATCCTCTACGTGAACGACGACTTCCTCTCCAAAGTCGGTTAAATCGACAACAAGGCCAACTCCAGCTAAATCTTCTGCTGCACTTAAGTTGCCGGATGTGCTTGGTTGTAGTGGGTCTTCCAGCTCAGAACTTCCCTGAACTCGGCCTCTCGGGTTGAGTCTTGTAACAGTAACCCATGGATCATCTCTGTTCCTTACCCGGGGGTACTTGATATAACAAACCTGTAACATTTAGAAAAATTATAAATTAATACACATGATGATGAATCATTCTGAATAATTAACATTTAATTACCTGATCGGCCTGAGAAGCAAGAATGAAAGGATCATAATACTGCAGCTTTCGCCTCGAATTTACTGATGTAACACCAAATGCATCTGTTCTCACACCTCGATCTGGAGTGTTGTCGTGCCAATCACAATAGAAAACAATACAGCGCAATCCAACCATGCCCAAATACTTGATTTCCAAAATCTCATGTATGTGTCCGTAGTATACATCATCTCCTGATGCAGAACAAACGCCAGCATCATAAGTCGTACTCGAACGTCTCCTCTTCTGAGTTGTGAATGCATATCCTCGAGTACAAAATCTCGGATATGACTTCACAACAAAGTTTGGTCCAACGACCATCTCACGTATCCAATCGTCAAATATTTCACCTCTGGCCAAACCAGCAGACACCTATTAATAGCACATATATATATGTTATATCAATAAATGTGAATTAGTATAAATATGTGATAAAATATATTTTAATTTGTTTAAAGCACTCACATAAGTAAACATCCATCCAGTAAATTCTCTCTGCTTCATTTCTTCTAGTTCGTCCTCTGTGGCGTATCTATACTCGAACCGCTTTTCTGCCATGAAAATCCTGTATATGATGACAATAATGTAATTAATTAAGATTTAAATTTCAACTTGTTAAAATAAAAATTTGTAACCTCCTTTATTTACCTCTCATATTGTAGAACGTCGTTGCAGTTGGTGAGAAAATATGTTTGCAAATGACTGCGCTCCTGCTCAGTAAGTCGACGGTCTTTTGGTTTTCCGCTAAGTCGTCCAACGTCTGTGAAAATGTCTGGAACCGTAACATGATATGTTGCCCGTTCGCCTCTATCATCATGTCGAGCAGGTCTTCTGTTTTTGGTCTGAACTTCTGCTGGAAAGTAGTACTCGGCAAAGTTTGAAGTTTCTTCATTGATCATCTGTGCGACTATAGAACCTTCCACCCTACTTAAATTTTTCACCATCTTCTTCAAATGGAACATATACCGCTCATACAGATACATCCATCTATACTGCACAGGACCACCAAGTTCCAATTCTCTTGCCAGGTGAATAACAAGATGCTCCATAACATCAAAAAATGAGGGAGGAAATATCTTCTCAAGGTTGCACTGAATCACGGCTATGTTAGTCTTCAAATTTTCAATACTTTCAAGAGTCACTGATCTCGTGCATAAATCGCGGAAGAAACCACTTATCCCTGCAATTGCTTCATGAACATTTCGTGGTAATAGCTCCTTGAAGGCGAACGGAAGGAGGCGCTGCATCATTACATGGCAATCGTGGCTTTTCAAGCCAGTAAACTTTCCTTCCTTTTTGTCGATACAATTAAGCAAATTTGATGCGTAACCGTCTGGAAATTCCACATCGTTTGAAATCCAATCAAAGAACGCATCTTTTCCCGCTGCATCAAGTCGGTATATGGGAAAAGGAGCCCTACCATTCTCATCAACATGAAGTTCTGAACGAGCACATATATCGACTAAATCCAGTCTTGACTTCAAATTATCCTTTGTTTTACCTTGAACATTAAGGATCGTGTTCATGAGATTGTCAAAAAAGTTCTTCTCAATATGCATGACATCTAAATTGTGCCTTAGCAGATGATCCTCCCAGTATGGCAGATCCCAGAAAATACTTTTTTGTGCCAGTTATGTAGTTCTCCAACAGCATCTACCGGAAAACGCTCATGTCCACCGACGTCTGGCGTCCTTTCTGCACCAAAATCTCTTAGTTGTATCTTCAAATCTTTCTCACAAATTTCCGGAGGTGGACTGTCAAACACCCTCTTGTTCTTCGTAAACAAATTCCTACTCCTACGATATGGATGATCAGGTGGTAGGAATCTCCTGTGACAGTCAAACCAACACGTTTTCCTTCCGTGTTTTAGTTGGAAAGCATCAGTGTTATCTTGACAATATGGACATGATAGCCTTCCATGCGTTGTCCATCCAGACAACATACCATATGCTGGAAAATCACTTATTGTCCACATTAGTACTGCCCGCATTGAAAGTTTTCTTTACACGAAACATCGTATGTTTCAGCACCTTGAGCCCATAGTTGTTGCAACTCATATATTAGTGGCTGAAGAAACACATCAAGTGATCTCTTAGGATGCTCTCGTCCGGGAACGAGAATCGAGAGAAACAAAAACTCTCGTCGCAAGCACAAGTTTGGGGGTAGGTTGTATGGTGTAAGAATGACGGGCCATAGAGAATACTGTCTTCCACTCTTGCCAAACGAACTGAAACCATCAGTACATAATCCAAGGTAGACATTTCTTCTCTCATACGCAAAGTCGGGATACTTTGATTGGAAATGCTTCCACGCTTTTGCATCTGAAGGATGTCTGATCTCACCATCTGTTGAGTGCTCCGCATGCCATCTCATTGGTTGCGCTGTGCGTTCAGACAGATACAACCTCTGCAACCTTTCCGTCAAAGGTAAATACCACATCCTTTTATATGGCACTGGAACTCTTCCACTCGTATCTTTATAACGAGGCTTTCCACAAAATTTGCATGTAACCCGCTGTTCATCCGCCCTCCAATAAATCATGCAGTTGTCGCTGCATACATCTATTACCTGATACGATAAACCAAGACCAACTACGAGTTTCTGAACCTTGTAGTATGAACCAGGAGCTACATTATCCTCGGGTAGAATACCTTTTACAAAATCAGCAATCGCATCCACACAGTCTTTAGCCAAATTATAATCTGTTTTAATGCCCATCAATCTTGTAGCAGATGATAAAGCTGAATGACCATCTCTGCAACCTTCGTACAATGGTTGCTTTCCAGCATCCAACATATCATAAAATCTCCTAGCTTGTGCATTGGGTAAATCTTCCCCTCTAAAATGATCATTTACCATATGCTCAGTACCTACACCATAATCTACATCCGTTCTAATTGGTTCTTCTAATCTAACCGCTGGCTGAGGTTCGCTAGTACTACCATGTTCATAATCAGTTTCCCCATGATGATACCAAATTTTGTAACTTCGTGTAAACCCACTCAAATATAGATGAGTCCAAACATCCCACTCTTTAATAACCTTTCTATTTTTACAATTAGAGCAAGGACATCTTAACATACCTGTTTTTTCTTCCGGTTGTCGGTGAACTAACCCCATGAATTCGGTTATACCTCGTTGGTATTCTTCCGTAAGCAATCTCGTGTTCGGATCCAAATGAGGTCGATCGATCCAAGAACGAAAATAATTTGAAGAAGACATATTTTTTATGAATCAAATTCGTGTGTAAATAGAATAAGAGGGAGGATGAAGATATGGAGTGAATGAACAGGAAGAAGAGTGCTTGTATTTATAGTTTAAATCCTGCCGACAGACCGAGGAAATTCCGACGGAATTCCGACGGAAAAGGCTAGTTCGTCGGAATTTCCTCGGAATTTTGTAAAATCAATCCCCCAACGGCTCTCCAACGGCTATAATATTTCCTCGGAATTCATCGGTTTTTTCCGAGGAACCCATTTTTCCTCGGAATTTCCTCGGAATATTCCGACGGATTGATATTTCCTCGGAATTCCGTCGGTATATTCCGAGGAAACCCAATTTTGTGTTTCCTCGGAAATTCCTCGGGATATTCCGAGGATTTCATTTTCCGTCGGAATGTCCGTCAGAATACCGTTGTTTTCTTGTAGTGCAAGAAGAGCTTTGTTTCGAGGTGTTTTCTTTTGAATCATGGATTCAAGTTTTGTCCATAATTCAAAAGCATTTGTGTAGGTAGAAACATGTTCAAAGAGAGATCGGTCAATGTACTTACGGATTACAGCAACCGCCTTTCGGTTTAGTATTTCCCATGTTTTGTCATCCTTTCCTTCCGGCTTCTCCTTCATGATGATGGGTTCATGCAAATCCTTACAATAAAGGTGATCTTCCATCATCGGTTTCCAATAAGAGTAGTTGTCTGTCGTGAGTTTGAACATGTCACCTTCAACGGTAACGGTAGCCTCCATCTTGAATCTCACGGGTCTTGATGTTATGTTTGAACCTAGCTCTGATACCACTTGTTGGGAAAATTACCCAATATCGATGAGATGAAGATGGGATTAGACAACTAAAAGATTTAAGAAGAAGACTCTTTATAATTTTGGAAAGGGTTTACAAAGATTTTGTTTTGAGAACTCTCTCTTACAAATGTTTTCTCTCTTTGTTTTCTTGATGTGGATGATTACAAATGGTGCCAAGCACCCCTATTTATACAAATGGAGGAGCACACTCCAACAAGTTCTAGATTTCTCTAAATTATTATTTATTTCAAAATATCTAACTGCATAATTTTCTCTCTTATTCTACACACTTCTTCATCCTTCTCCATTTTTCTCTACATATCTCTTCTTCTTGGGCTTTTGGGTTATAACTTGATTAGTTATTATTCTTGGGCTAATGAGGGAAAACACAACATTTTGGGCTGAGACTAAATGAATCTCGAAGCCCAGTACTCTCAATATGCCTTCGCTTGATTCACTTACGAAACCCGACAATGGCCCAGACCTAAGACGACAACGTTCCTCACAAACACTTGAATACATTTTGTTTGTTTGTCAATGTTTGACTTGGTAGTATATTGGTTTATATAGGATGGATTGGGAATGTGCAAAGGCAGCAACAAGACATAATGGCTCCTCCCATGGGTCAACGGATGATGGGTTTACATCAATTTTTGCAGAATATGATTTAATTATTAAGATAATTTCAATTTCTTTATGTTTTTCTTCTTCTTTGTATCTATTAGTCATTTATTTATTCTAACCATTGATTTAGCTAGGCTTCGTTTTTGACTTTTCGTGGGTGGGAAATTGGGCATGAATTGATCTTATGCTGTGATGTGAACTTTTTGCTATAATTTCTGAAACATATCACTGGGACGTGAACCCATTTTGTATTTTTTTTATTCCAAAAATAATAATACTATTCTTTTTTATATTTTATATTATTTTTTGACCTTAAGTAATAACATCAGATACAAATTCAATTGCTTTTTTTTTTGCAACAATTCAATACCTTTGAATGAATTGATTCTCTATTTTCTGCTAGAAATATGTAAGTTTGTAACTACTTTCTCAAAAAAAAAAAAAATGTAACTACAATTAAAATAATTATGGCAATTTTAATACGATAGTATTTTATTCGCAGAAGTAAAACTTGAGCGGAAGATACATATTTTCAATAAATATCAGAATTTTACATGTATGTAATTTTAATTGAATTTACAAAATAACTGTCTCATTTCATCGTATTTCATCATGTTTAGGATATGATACAGGTTTGAAGATGAACCGTACTTTTATTATCTTTTATCAAATCATCCCATCACAAACTTAAATGAGATGTTCAACACAGCACAATTATCCAAAACACATCAGAGACATAAACCGGATAAACTCGGAGCCACAAGCCGGACAACACATGAAGCAAAGACAACAATACTAAACCATAGAAATTAAAAACTAACTTTCACAAATGCTCAAGACTTTCTTGCAGAAAATCACTTCCCCCATAGAAACTAAAGAACAAATAAGCCTATTCTGTGAACACATATATCGGCCGGAACCTAGTAACACAACCATAATGATGAGCACAAGAGAGGCCGTCCTTGAATTACAAAATGCAGCTTGAGAAGAGCTAACTGAAGAGCTCTAAACCACTGGGCTAAACCAAAATCCCCATGAACAAACCGACAATTATTAGAGAGAATTAGAACAACTTCGCAATGACACACTTCAAATACCAAAGCAGAACCATTGAAAGCATAACATGATCGACAATCAACCGGATGCAGATTCCACAACTAAAGGAAATGAAAGAGAGCTGAAGAACCAAAAGCTGCAAGGAGACATCACCACTGTTGGAAATGTGCATTTGGTCATGGATGCTATTGCCATGGATGCAATTTCGTGGATGAGTTTGGTTATGTGAAATTGAAAACAGATGCAGTTCCGCGGATGCGTTTCTGTGGATGCCTCATTCCAAGTTATGTTTGGGAGAGAGAGAGCTGAAGAACCAAAAGCTGCAAGGAGACATCACCACTGTTGGAAATGTGCATTTGGTCATGGATGCTATTGCCATGGATGCAATTTCGTGGATGAGTGTGGCTATGTGAAATTGGAAACAGATGCAGTTCCGTGGATGCGTTTCTGTGGATGCCTCATTCCAAGTTATGTTTGGGCCTTAGTGGCTAAAGCCTATTTCGTGTAAGGGTTTTGGGAGAGCATATATAAACTTCCTAACCTAATTTGTGCCTCCTATTCCAGAAAAAAATAGAGAAAGAAGCTTTCTACAAGATCAAAATAGAGAAAGAAGCTCTCTACAAGATCTAGAGAGAAAGAGACAACAAAGAGGGAAAATCCATAAGATCTCAAGAGGGAGACAAGCAAAAACCTCAAAGGCAGTCAAGGAGGAACTGCATGCTGAGCAAAGGGCAAGAAGGAGACAAGATAGAAGTAGTCAGAGAGTGAGAAGCTACCATAGACAAGAGAAGAAACAAAGTTCAAGTCTTTGTGTTCTTAGAGTGTGTTGGTATTGTACTCTTCTTCTGTAATCTCCTTTGTCATTCTCAAGGTTGTGAGAAGTGACATGAACTTGTAAGATTTGCTTGATAGTGGAAGTTGTGGGAGAAGGATCCCACCCCAGAGGTACCGCAAGGGAACTGGGTTAAAAATCTTGTGTCTTTAAGTCTCTGTTGTTCATCACAAAGATCCAAATGTTTAACACTCAAAGGGTAGGGAAGTTAGGTTTATGGGTAAACCTAACAAAGTGTATCATAACTAGCAAGTGATTGCTGTTGGGTGATACAAAGTCTAGTAAGATTTCCCTAACAACCACAACTACAAAATCAAGGTATAAACCCAAACCCTTTGTAAAACATGATGCTCATAAAAGCTTACCCATGAATAACAACGGAGGAAGGAGATGACATACAAAAAGGTCCAACAAGAATCTAGACAGAGCAAAAACAAAGAACTGAATTCACTAATCTAGAAAATTGAAAACATGGCAACACAAGGTGAAAGAACTAAACAGCCAACAAAGACTAAGATATCACTCAACAAAATAACAAGGATATGGAGGAAATATGACCCGATCAATTAACCATCCAAGAATCACTTAGAACCCATTTCAACAGATCCGATGAAAGAAGTAATGTCCCACATCAATGCCGGCATATTCCGGCACTGCTTACTAGAAAACAGTCTCAGATCTGTTCAAGTATCCAAACGAACCAAAAGACAGAGACATACTCAGACACCATCTCAGGAATCTCAGCTACCGAAGAACCTCATCTTAACTTAATAAACTTACTAGGCGACTCTAGATCCTCTCACGGCGCCGACGAAGCTTGCCGGATACCGGAGAAGGTGAAACGAACTCTTAAAGATTTTGCTCTCTAGACGGTTCCTAGGACGAACTCGATGAGGAATGTGACCAAAAATGTTTATCTACGAAATTAACATATTCTTTTATCAGAAAATACTTATATTTTGTTTAAATGAATATCTATTAAAATGTTCTTAATCAATATACAATACTAAAAGACAAATATAAGCCATGAAGAGGGTGTCTACGTAGGATAGGAAAATCAACCAATCAGAGAACCCGAAATTACCACGTTATCTCATTTATTATTTTTCGTAAAAAATGAAAAAAAAATGCGACAGAAAGGGTCGAACCCGGGTTAGTATGACATACATATAGGACAGTTACCACTAAGCCATTGAAACTTTCTTGGACACATATACAAGAATCACTAACTATCTAATCGCAAACTCTTATGTACAATTACAATAATATAAATTCAACTTTCAAGACTCCGATACTTTGTTTTGTAAAAAAAAAAAGTAAGTGACTAAGCTAATATATTCTTTGAAAGTGTGAAAACATTGACAAATATGAAAAAACATAGATTTTTTGTTTTCGTGACAAAGTTAAGAATTTTGTAAAAGTAAGTTTAACATATAAATTTTCGTGACAAATATGAAAAAGGATAATTTTTTGTACAATTTTGACAAAACAACTCAAAACATAGTTCTCTAATGTCTTAATAAAATATTATTTAACGATGCAATAATTAAATATATCAATTCAACAAATTTTGTAATTTATAGACAAAAAAAATAACACAACAAATTTTGAAACATTTGTTTAACCTATCGATTTATTTTCATGAGAATCCAACTAAACAAGATAAAAAACAATTACATGTACAAATATTTAATTACCATTTTATTCAATTTTGGTTAATTTCAAATTGTAATAATGTATCTTTTTGAAGTTACAAAAAAATAATGTTCTTTCTTTATTACACTAGCATTATATATAGATTCTATATACACAAATAAATATAATATAACAACATACGCTTGCTTTCCCCAATTCATATGAAAACTTTTTAAGTTATCCACCAAAGCAAATTAATTAAATCAATCAAATTGTTAGAATACAACAAATTAATATATAATTTTATTTTAAATTAAATTATTTAAAAGTGTATTTTCATTAAAAACAAAATAATAAATAAGTAAATTATCAATTCTGTGAAAGAAATAGAAGCTTAATACGGAAAAAATCTTAAATAAAAAAAACTCTAAAAATTAACAAAAAAAAAACTAATAAAAATTAAACTATGATATCACTTAAAAGCTTCTTAGACAATATTAAAAAAATATTTAAGCGATAATTAGACAAATTTGATTTTTTTTTGCCAGCCAAAATTTTATTTTTAATTAACATCAATTATTTCAAGATGTTTAAGAAAGAATAGACAAAAAAAATAGGATGGACATGAATGATATATGAACTATGAATAGTACTTTGTAAAGCTGACTTAGATAACACATTTGCACATCCATTTCCAGATTTTTTTGATGTCTAAATTCAATTTCTTCAGAGCAGTTATTCCACAAAGAGATCGTATGAGATATTGTTTTGATATTCAGATTTGTTTCTTGACTGTTAAGAAGATTGATAACTGTAAAAATGTCTCATTCGAATATGATATGTTTATAACCGAGTCCCCAACATGAGATAAGTTTGTTTAAAAAGTAAATAATTTCATTTTTCTTATATTATATAATAAATATATATTATCTACTGATAATAAAAATATAGTTATTCATCTATCACAAATATCTATGCAAATATGTGAATCAAGTACAACAATCAAACAACATAATGATTTCCACAAAGAAAATTTAAAAAATATATTTATGTTATGTAGTTTTATTTTATATTCTTTAAATAAAGTAATACAATATTATACATTATTTTTGTAGAATTGAGAAATACATATAGTTAAAAAATCTAGTTATATATAAAAAGGAGGAGAGTATCATTACAATTTACTGTTCAAATATCATCTGTTAAATTTTTCACCCACTTAATTTATAAGATTAAAAAGAACTCAATTTTCTCTAAATCTTCAAAGTAAATTATACTAATATTTTTTACGTAATTAGTATCTTTTTTTTTTGTTATCAAATAGGGTTTAAGTGTTGACAAAAAAAGAGAAGAAGATCAAATAGGATTTAAGTACCTTTTTAATTTTCAAATATTAGTAAAAAACAACAGACCTCTCTCCTTCCTCGCAACTTCGCATTGGCTTGTTGACAACGCCTCTTGACTCTTGACCACATCCCTCCTACTCTGCCATTTCAATTCTCGATCGAAATCTCCCTAAAATCAATTTTGTGTGATTTCGATCGGAGAATCACTCAAATGGAGCCACAAGTTGACGACCAGCGAGCCCATGCCGTAGTCATAATCACTCTCCCACCTTCCGATGATCCTTCCCAAGGCAAAACTATCTCTGCCTTCACCCTCACTGACCACCACTACCCACCCGAAACCCATCCGGAGGACCACCCAAACCCGAATTTTCAACCCGGCCCACTTCACCAAAACCCGGATCCCGGACTCTGGCTCTCGGATCTCTCCACGGGCTCGCCGAGACTAGTTCTGAGTCTTATCGCTATTTCGCTTCTCGCGATTGCCTTCTACGCCTCTGTTTTCCCCAACACCGTTCAGATGTTTAGGGTTTATGATGAGAGGGATCGTGACGATGAAGCCAATCGCCGTGAAACGTCGTCGTTTGTCTTCCCTGTCTACCACAAACTGGGTGCCCGGGCTATCCCAGACCGGAAGTTAGCGGAAGTTGTGGATGTAGTAAAAAGTGGAATCCTTGTGGAGTCAATCGATCAAGAGCTGGTCAACCCTGTGAAAGTCAACGATGCTTTTTCTGCTATCGCTGCTTCTTTTGACTCCTCCACTACGATTCTTCCCGTTGGTGGAGATGTCTATCCTAATGGGTAATAATAGAGCATTGTATTGAAATGTAAAATGTTGTTTTGTTACTTACAGCGCAAGTAACGAAAGCTTTTGTCTTTTTTATTTTATTTTATTGCAGGCTCTACTTCACACGGATTCTTGTTGGAAAACACTACTTCTATCTCGACATCGATACTGGAAGTGACTTGACTTGGGTCCAGTGTGACGCTCCTTGTAGGAGCTGCGCTAAGGTAAAGATTCATTGTTTAAAAAAGATTTTTAGGAGAATTGTCAATGTGAAAGTGCCGATGAACATTCTGGATTTGGTGGGTATTTAGGGAGCAAATCAATTGTATACACCAAGAAAAGGTATGTTAGTGAGATCCGCGGAGTCCTTATGTGTAGAAGTTCAAAAGAATCAAATGACACAACATTGTGAGGATTGTGAGCAATGTGACTACGAGATTGAGTATGCTGATCTTAGCTCTTCCCTTGGAGTTCTCACCAAAGATGAGTTTCATATCAATCTCCACAACGGCTCAGTTGCCGACTTGGATATTGTTTTCGGGTAACCATTACTCCCTTTTTTTAAACTATTGGTGACTTTTCTTACGGAATATCATTTTTGTGATTGAAACTTTAAGGTGTGGATATGATCAGCAAGGGCTGCTGTTAAACACTCTGGTAAAAACAGACGGGATCCTCGGTCTAAGCAGAGCTAAAATTAGCTTGCCTTCTCAACTTGCAAGCCGAGGTATCATCAGCAATGTGATTGGCCACTGCCTTCCCTCTGATCTAAACGGTGAAGGGTATATCATCATGGGAAGTGATTTGGTTCCCTCACACGGAATCACATGGGTTCCTATGCTTCACCATTCTCACTTGTAAGTATAATACTCCCAAAAGTTTTCAACCTTTGTCATTCACATAGTCAAACAATATTTGCATTTCTGGGATCTTTCAGGGAAGTTTATCAGATGCAAGTTTCAAAAGTGAGCTACGGGAATGGTATGCTTAGCTCAGACGGTAGAGTAGGCAAAGTCTTATTTGACACAGGAAGCTCTTATACATACTTCCCTAACAAGGCTTACTCTCACCTGGTCAAATCAGTAAGCTATCACATTATGAAACCAATAAACACTTTTTAGATTAAACTCTTCTTCTGGTCAATGATTTTGTTATTGTGTTCGTTGGTGAAAAGCTTAAAGAAGTTTCTGGGTTGGGACTAACACTTGACGAATCAGACAAAACACTGCCTATCTGTTGGCGAGCTGACTTCGTGATCAGGTAGTTTTCAGAACTTATTTTAACAAAAAATATCCAATTTCATATCTGTGAAGGTTAACTGTTGGTGTTTTGATATGCAGTTCCTTGTCGGATTTTAAACGGTTCTTTAGACCAATAACTCTGCAAATAGGGAGCAAATGGTGGATCATATCAAAAAAACTTGTGCTTCAGCCAGAGGATCACTTGATCATAAGCGTAAGCGTTTTTGTTAATGCTCTCACGATTATGATTTGGCTTTTGTTTATTTCAGTTTCGTACACACTTTTGATGCAGAAAAAAGGAAACGTATGTCTTGGGATATTAGATGGAAGCAGTGTTCATGATGGATCCACCATTATTCTTGGAGGTAAAATCAACATACATAATTATATGAATCTGAATCTCGCAATAATCGAACATTGAAACATCTTTTGTTTTTTGTTTTCTGTAGACGTGTCGATGCGTGGACACCTGATCGTGTACGACAATGTAAAGCGGAGAATCGGATGGATGAGATCAGACTGCGTTCGGCCTCGTGATTCTGATTTCAATGTACCTTTCTTTCAAGGTTGAGGAACATCCATAATTCTTACATCCCGACACCATGCGAGTGTTTGATATATAGTGTATGTAGTAAGTGTAATGTAACATAAGAAAGAAAAGATTACTCATGTTTTGATCTGTATCTAATTCAATTCATGTACTTTGGGATTAGGTTGAATTAGAGAGAATAGAGAAAGAGATAAGGGCGAGAAGAGAAGTGTCGTCATTGTTGTATCTCGAGAGCTCAATTGAGCTAAGATTGCTGGAACTTTCCAGCTCCAGAGAGTTATAGCGGCTCTTCCTCATCGGAGGAGTGCAGTGAACTCCGGGTGACCAAATCGCCGTGTTACTGTTTTTTTTTTCTTTCTTCGTTCTCGTATCGCACAAGTCGTTAGATCTAGGCAGAGGCGGACCTACGTACAAAGAAGGAGGTGCAATTGACACAGGTTAAATATAAAATTTAGGTTTGTAAGCCTGTTTTTGTAATTGATCTTAGCTCGGTTGGTTATAGGTTCAGCCCAGTGACCCCTTTTCCCGAGTTCAAAACACCCATCATGCAATCATTATTTTTTTTTCTTTGTTTTAGTTGGGCCTGTGACCCAGATAAAAAAGTTTTCTGGGTCCGCCACTGGATCTAGGTGAAATGAGTTAAGTTCTAAGCCGAGGTTTAACAACTCTGATCAACTTCTCAGTATGAATCCCCCATGAGAGGATCGCTTCGAGATCTTCACGATCTCACACTAATCTCCAGTTCAAAATGCATAAACCATGAAAGAGAACGATGGATAGTATTTAAAGCTTCAGCTTTCTAACAGCAAACCCTTTCATTCCAATCAGAGTTTTTGCCTCTCTCAAACTCCACGTCAGCATTATCTCACTTCCTCTTTTGACCAGAGCATGACCAAGCGTATCATGCACGCATCAAATTACAATTTTCCAAAAACATGAAAACGATGAAATTTGGAGGGTTAGATGAATCAAAGATGTGAAAGTTTAGTTAATAAATAACAGCTTTAGACCCTACTTGTTTCCCTAAATGCTAACTTTCCCCCTAAATATCTGCCTAGCGAATTTAGATAGATGCTTGCTCACAATGTTATCATGTAGAACAATGGATGTATCGGTAGATATTGCTCTTACTATCTACACTAACCACTTAAAAGGTCTCTTGCAGGCACACTGGCATTTAGTGCTGGGTTCGCGGGTCGATCCGCCCCGCCGCGGGTCGATCCGCCCCGCCGCGGGTCGATCCGCCCCGCCGCGGGTCGAATCATTTGTTTGATTCAAAAACTCGACCCGCATAAACCACAAACAAAAACTGTTATATCCCCACCCGCCCCGCCAAAACCCGCGGGTAATATTAATTATATTAAAAATAATTATTTTTAATTAAAATAATTATATAATAATTATTTTTAAAAAAATAATACTAAAATTATATATTTATAATTAAAATTATATAAGTATTTACGATATTTTATATATTTTACAAAAAAAGTTTTTTTAAAACTTTTTTTTTAATTTGCGGGTTGGCGGGTATCCGTGACTCAAATTCGACTGACCCGCATCCGCGATTCAAAATTTTCAAATTGTTCGACCCGCGGCGGGTCAAATGGGACAGGCCCGCATGCAATGATTAAAATTCCCAGCGTGACTGGCATTTCTGATATGCCCCAGTCTGACTGGCATTTCTGATATGCCCCAGTCTAAGGATCAGTTCATGGAATCAGACCAGTACGAGGATCATAACGTCAAAAGATTTCAACCGAGGTTCAGTCTCCCGACCGTACCGGACAGACTGACCGGGCCGCGTACCGGATAGACTGACCGGGCCGTGTACTGGATCGACCCGCGTACGTCCGGAGTGGAGCTTCAGCATAATCCACGACCATACGACCGAATCGACCGTACTGAAGCGCGTCTTTCTCCACCAGTTCTCCCTTTTGGCGAGTTCATATCCCCTTAGTCCGATTGAGTAATCTTTCCCTTTTTAGGGTCCTTCAAGTGGTATCAGAACCACTCTTCCGGTATCTCTTTTCATTCCATATTTCTCATCTACCATTTTCTTCATAAAATTCTTTTTCTACCTTTCTTGAATCCAGGCCCCTCTTTACCATCCATATAAAAAAAAAGATCTAATAAAAAAAAAGAGAAAAAGCTTTAAAAAAAATCATAAGTTTTCGATTGTGGATTGGTGGTGGAAGAGTAAGCCTGCTGGCTGAGGAGAAATCCAACCTTTGAGGTGGTTAATACGGATTCCCCCTTTAAATCTCTTATCTCTCTATCTTGACCCTTTGGTGGTTCACTTGGGATTCTCATTTGGGTTACCTAGTTTGTTCTCTTAGAACCTTGAGGGGAACTCTTTGTGTGATTACCAAAATCGGTGTGAAACACGTGTGTGGATGAGGATAAACACCTGAGAGTGTGAGGTTTTATCTAACTTTCCGTGTTTAAGATTTTCAGGAAACCATGAGTAGTGAAGAAGAAAGGAACCGTCCCGAAATTCTATGGCCAGATTGTCTAATTTGCAAATGAGAGCTTTGAATGATTCTATGTCTAACTTGTTGAATACAGGTTTGGAACAGATCCATAAGAGACTTGATGAGCTTCAAACCAACCCACAAACTCGTTCTCAAACCGGAGCCAGAAGAGATCAACCAAGGAGACACAGCCGGTCCGACCATGACATCCATGAGGAGGAGAGCCATGATGACGATGACAAATCCATCAACCGACCTAGGAGAGGTCCTAGAAACCAAAATCAAGGTGATGTCAATCCATTTGGTACAAATGATAGAGCTGATAATGGTTTGGGTGGATTGAAATTGAAAATTTCGAGTTTTGATGGCAAGAATGATCCGAATGCTTTTCTTGAATGTGAAAGAAAAATTGAACTTTATTTCGATTGTCAAAATTTTTCGGATCTTAGAAAGGTTAGACTTGCTGCTGCTGAATTCTCCGGCTATGCTATTAATTGGTATGATCAAGTTGTGACTCACAGGAGGGAGCAGGTGAGAGACCAATTGATACTTGGGCCGAGCTTACCATGCTGATGAGGCGACGCTTTGTTCCTGATCACTATCACCGTGATCTCCAACACAAACTGAGACGTTTGCTACAAGGAACCAAGTCAGTGGAGGACTATCACCAAGAAATGGAAATCCTCATGATCAAGGCGGATGTGGACGAGCCCTTAGACGCCACCATGGATAGATTCCTCACTGGCCTCAACCGTGACATCCAAGATCGTATGGAGCTTCAAGAGTATGACAACATGGAACAGATGTTACACAAAGCTATCCTGATCGAACAGCAAGTCAAGAGAAAGGGTCTCTCTAGACCGTCCTTTGCTCCCAAACCCTCTTTTTCGTCCAAAGCAAATTATCAAGACAAGGGTAAGTCTTCTTCCACAACAAATACTGCTTTTAAGACTACTGCCCCTGCTCATGTTGATAGAGAAAAGAAAGAGGAGGCTTCAAAAGGAACCAGAGACATTCAGTGCTTTAGATGTCATGGCCTTGGCCACTATGCTAACCGATGTCCAAACCAAAAGGTGATGGTTCTTTTGGAGAATGGTGAAGTAGAATCCGAAGATGACAAGGAGGATCTTGGACCAGTCTTTGATGATGATAATGAGGCACTTGATTACCCAGCTCATGGTCCCCTTCTTGTTGCTATAAAACCTTTGGACGATGCCTTTGGTCCCATTTTCGATGAGGAGGTCGATGGTGTGATTGATGAATTTTGTTTGACCTTTCTGGAGGATTCTGGTCCGATCTTTGATAAGGACCACCTTGAATATCCGGTTCATGGTCCACTACTGGTTATTAGAAGAGCTTTGAGTGTGCAACCAAAGACCAACTGCAAAGAACAAAGGGAGAATCTTTTTCATTCTAGATGTCTCATTTCTGAAAAAGTTTGTTCTTTGATCATATACGGAGGTAGTTGTACTAATGTGTCTAGTGACACCCTTGTAAAGAAACTTGGGCTTGTTACTTGGCCTCTTTCTCAACCTTTCAGGTTGGAATGGCTCAATGAGGCTGGAGAACAGTATGTGAAGGAACAAGTTACCGTCCCCTTTACCATTGGCCGATATGAGGACGAGGTCGTTTGCAATGTTCTTCCCATGGACGCATGCCACATTCTCTCGGGACGGCCATGGCAATTTGATAAAAGGGCCGTGTATGATGGATTCACAAACCGACACTCTTTTGATCACAAGGGAAAGAAAATCACTTTGGTTCCCTTGACACCTTTGGAGGTTCATCAAGATCAAGTTAAACTTAAGAGGGGTCGAGACAAAGAGCCTAAAACGGATAAACCAGAAACATCCACCAAAAACTCCAACTTCTTTATCAAAGAAAGTCAGGTCAGAAAATCTCTTTACTCTCAAAAGCCATTTCTTTTACTTGTGTATAAAGAATCTCTTATGGCTTTATCTTCTTCTGACCTTGCACCGGAGATTCCGAGTGAGTTACTAGCTGTCTTGTAGGACTTTTCTGATGTTTTTCCAGATGAAAATCCTAAAGGATTGCCACCAGTGAGAGGCATTGAGCATCTCTACCGAACCGACCAGCATACCGCACCAATCCGGTGGAGACCAAGAAGCTTCAGAAACAAATTGGTGAGTTGCTTGAGAAGGGATGTATCAGAGAGAGCCTCAGTTCTTATGCCGTGCCTGTTCTACTCGTACCAAAGAAAGATGACTCATGGAGGATGTGTGTAGACTGCCGTTCCATCAACAACATCACGGAAAAGTATAGGCATCCCATTCCTAGGCTAGACGACATGCTTGATGAGTTGCATGGTTCATGTGTTTTCTCTAAGATTTATTTGAAAAGTGGCTATCACCAGATTAGGATGAAAGAAGGTGATGAATGGAAAACTGCATTTAAAACAAAGCTAGGATTATATGAGTGGCTTGTCATGCCATTTGGTCTTACTAATGCACCTAGCATTTTCATGCGTTTGATGAATCATGTCTTGAGATCATTCATTGGTCATTTTGTTGTTGTCTACTTTGATGACATTCTTATCTACAGAAAAAACATTGAAGAACATAAGATGCATTTAAAATCCGTTCTTGAAGTTCTTAGAAAAGAAAAACTCTTTGCAAATCTTGGTAAATGCTCTTTTAGAACAGATCACGTGGTGTTCTTAGGTTTTATTGTAGGTGCTGATGGACTAGGGTGAACGAGGAGAAAATCAAAGCCATCCGAGACTGGCCGAGTCCAACGACCCTGAGCGAGGTGAGGAGCTTTCACGGCCTGGCCGGTTTCTATAGGCGGTTTGTTCCGAACTTCAATACCATAGCAGCCCCACTTACTGAAGTGATAAAAAAAAAACGTTGGGTTCAAGTGGGAACAAGTTCAAGAAGAGGCATTTCAGATTCTCAAAGGAAAGTTAACTCAAGCTCATTTACTTATACTTCCTAATTTCTCTAAAGCTTTTGAAATCGAATATGATGCCTCCGGAGTTGGTATTGGTGCTGTGTTGATGCAGGATAAGAAATCCATTGCTTACTTCAGGGAGAAGCTTGGTGGAGCCACGCTCAACTACCCCACTTATGACCATGAGTTGTATGCTTTGGTGAGAGCTCTCCAAACGTGGCAGCATTATCTTTGGCCTAAGAAGTTTGTGATCCACACATCATCAGTCTTTGAAACACCTTAAGGGCCATCAGAAGTTGAACAAGAGACATGCGCGTTGGGTCGAGTTTATTGAGACCTTTCCTTATGTGATCAAATACAAACAAGGTAAAGAAAACGTGGTGGCTGATGCCTTGTCTCGAAGGTATGTTCTTCTTTCGGCCCTTGAAACCAAGTTACTCAGTTTTGAATTCATCAAGGATTTGTATGCAACTGATCAGGATTTCAAAGAGATTTTTCGAAAATGTTCCAAGGTTGCCTATGGGAAATATTTTCAAAATTCTGGATTCTTATTCTTTGATAACCGCTTGTGTGTGCCCAAATGTTCTTTGAGGGAATTGTTTCTCAGGAAAGCTCATGGAGGAGGTCTTATGGGACACTTTGGTGTTAAGAAAACCTACAAGGCGGTTCATGATCATTTCTACTGGCCGAGTTTGATGAAAGATGTGGAAAGGATTTGTGGCCGATGTGTGGTGTGCAAGAAGTCTAAGTCCAAGGCCTCCAACCACGGTTTGTATTCTGCTCTTCCTATTCTTTCTCATCCTTGGGTAGACATCTCTATGGACTTTGTGTTGGGATTGCCTAGGTCTAAGGCTGGACGAGACTCAATCTTTGTTGTTGTGGATAGATTCTCAAAAATGGCACATTTCATTCCTTGCCACAAAACTGATGATGCCGTGCAAGTTGCTGATTTATTTTAGAGAAATTGTTAGATTGCATGGAATGCCTAAGACCATTGTATCTGATCGTGATGCTTAAGTTCCTTAGCTATTTTTGGAAAACCTTGTGGTCTAAGCTAGGTACGAGATTGATGTTTTCTACAACTTTTCATCCGCAAACTGATGGTCAAACTGAAGTTGTTAATCGAACCTTGTCTGCATTGCTTAGATCTTTGGTTAAAAAGAATCTTTGACTTTGGGAAGAATGCTTGCCACATGTTGAATTTTCTTATAATCATGCAATGCACTTTGCTACGAAGTTTTCTCCTTTTGAAGTTGTTTATGGTCCTTTGTGTCCACTTGATCTTTTACCTTTGCCTTTGAGTGAAAGAATTAGTACATATGGTAAGAGGAAGGCGGACACTATCAAGAAGCTACATGAACAAGTTCGTGCAAACATTGAGGCCAGACCGAGGTCTACAAAAGATATGTCAACCAGAAAAAAAAAGAGAGGTCATTTTCAAAGAAGGTGATCTTGTTTGGATTCACTTGAGAAATGAGCGATTTCTGGAGGAGAGAAAGTCCAAACTCATGCCTCGGGTTGATGGTCCATTTCAAATCCTTAAAAAGATCAATGACAATGCTTATCAGATTGATCTTCAAGATAAGTATGACATTTCTTCAAGTTTTAACGTTTCTGATCTTTCTCCTTTTCTTGTAGATGATCCGGATTTGTGGACAAATCCTTTTGAAGAAAGGGGGAATGGTGTGCCTCAGTCTGAGGATCAGTTCATGGAATCAGACCAGTACGAGGATCAGAAAGTCCGGAAGATTTCAACTGAGGTTCAGTCTCCCGGCCGTACCAGACAGACTGGCCGGGCCGTGTACCGGATCGATCCGCGTATGTCCGGAATGGAGCTTCAGCATAATCCACGACCAGACGACCAAATCGACCGTACTGAAGCGCGTCTTTCCACACCAGTTCTCCTTTTTGGCGAGTTCATATCCCCTTAGTCCGATTGAGTGATCATTCCCTTTTTAGGGTCCTTCAATTTTCCTTTCTCTTTGTCGTATGGGATGGGGGTCCTCACTCACTTGTCATTATTGTTGATGTATTTGTTATACGGGTGAGTCACTATAATTTGCATTAAAAAGTAACGAAGCATAGCTATGTAATTATTGTCTAGTAGGAAGTGACACATTGCCATAGTTCTGGGCATTTGGGTCCTCGGACAGGGTTTGGATTGGTTCTTGTCGGGTCCGGATCCTTTGGATCCTAGACATTTGGATCCAACTAGGTACTAAGAAAGAGTTATTGGTAAGCGAATTTTCATAAACTTTGAAAATTTTGAGATTTCATTGTTATTGGTTCTTAGATTTTAAAATCTTAATAGAATACATTATTATTTGTTTGAAAATTTTTAAAATCCATTCAAATCTCTTGTTATTCACAAAGTTTAGTTATTATTGATTCTCTAATTTTAACTAAATCTGGTGTTATTAGGAGATGAATTCTATTCATTTTTACTCTTAAGACTCAACTTTCAAAATACCGTATGTATCCATGTGATTTTCAAAATCCATATGATTAAAAACTCGAAAATAAAATAGTTATACTTATTAAATCCAAATTATATGTCCAAAACTATAATTCATTACAGTTTTGGATATATAGTTATTTTTTTATTGTTTTATCATTTTGAATATATAATTATATTTATAAATATTAAAAAATAAAATAAAATTTTAAAATAATTTCAAAAAGTTCTATAAAGTAAAAGGTAAAATAGTCTTTTGCCATTTGAATGAAACCTTTTTTGGGTCATTTTCCTCTTTGAGTGCTCTTTTGTGATGAAAACTTAAAAGAAACTATTTAAAGGAATTACCTAATTTTGTATGTATCACTATTATTATTTTCTTTAATTTGAAAGAATAAATAATCATATTATATGATTTAAAAAAATTATATATTTACTTTACAAAAAGAATGATAGAAAAGATGTAATACAAATTCGTGAAAATCTATACCAATCTAAAAAGTTATGATTAAATTTTCATAAATCAATGTATATAAATGTTCACAATCTATATAACTTTTTTTAAATCTATCAACTCTTAAAATTCACAAACTCTATACAAATTCATTTCCCAATAATCCTCTTTAGAAATTTCCAGTTCGGGTTGGTTCATGTGGGTGCGGTTCGGATCTAAAATTTTAATACTCATAAAAAACTCGTAAAATTTGGGTATCTTTCAGGTTTGGATCGGTTCGGATCTTTAGAACCCAAACCGGATCCAAAGTACTTGAAATACCCGAAAAAATACCTGAAGAACCGAAAATACCCAAAAATATTAAAATACCCGAAAATACCTGAAAATTTATCCAAAATCTGATCAGAAAAACGAAATATACCAGAAATTTTACCTGAATACCCAAATACCCGAACCAGACCCGAAAATATTGGTTTTACTTTTATTCGACGCTGTACGCACAATTTGTATGAGATACGATTTTAATATGTAGAATAATATGTATATTTAAGAAATATATGAAATTATGATTTGAACATCATTTTAAAGATATCTATTTTTAATACGTCTATGGACAGTAAGTCAACAAACTCCGCAAATAAAAGGGTCACATACAGATTTATCATCATTCTATATATATAGGTGTGTGTGTTATTCTATAATAAAAATAATAAAGAATATAATTAGACATTTGTTAATAGCAATTTATACATTTTTCAAAGACACTATGTCCGTTTCAATATATATGTAAATATAACATGTCATATATAGAAATATGTATATTTTCCCTTATATAATTATGATGACTGAATCAAATTGGTCAAAAATCTATAAAACTAAATAACAGGAGAAAAAAGGAAAATAGAAAAATTAAAAATTAAAGTGGTCAAAGATCTTTAAAGATATTTGTTATTCTGTAAAAATAATATAGAATTGAATGGAACATCTTGTTAGTAACAATTTATATATGGTTTAATGCTGAATTATAAATTTTTTTATGGTTGTACAAAATATTATATTCATGCTTTTAGATAAAAAAAATTTTCTGGAGAAGATTACGAGTCTTTACTATGATGTTGAGCATGGTGATGTGACTCGGATATCAAAATGGTAAATAGGTCTGACAATAGTTTTGTATTTTAAAGTGTACTAAACTTTAATCCGCGCAATCGCATAGGTATTTACCTTCATTTTTATATACGTTAAAAGAAAATTTATACATCGTTATTGATAAATATTCTTAACATTAACCATAGTTTCAAACGTTTATGGAAATTTATTTTGGTTAAGATTCGATTACGAAAATTTATAATTTCAATTAGACTAAGACAAATATACTTAAGTATAGGTTCAATAAATATCTCAATGGCATGATATTGTAAATAAGTGGTAAATCTAAGGGGTAATCTAATTTTGTAATCTCCTTTAAATAGATTAGATATTTTATTTTATGGGCCAATTACTCGCAGATTCGCGTATTGTGATGTTCACTACATGAACTGGTTGTTTTTGTAGATGCATTTATGATAGATGGAAAATTGGTTTTCTGGTGCAAGTCTTCCCACGAGAAAGACATGATGGAGTTAATATTATGGTGTTTACATTTTTCATGGTTAGGGCATTTTCAACTCCATTCTATTTTCTATTTTAAAATAGAGTTTAGAGTAAATATTTTCCAATAGTACTATATTTTTCACTCCATAATAGAGTAAAAAATGAGTTTACTCTATATATAGAGTAAGTTGTTTTTTTTGTTCATCACTCTATTTTTTACTCAAAAATAGAGTACCATTGTACTTTTCTGATGTTTATCCAGATGAAAATCCTAAAGGATTGCCACCAGTGAGAAGCATTGAGCATCAGATCGACTTCGTCCTGGGCGCATCTCTACCGAACCGACCAGCGTACCGCACCAATCCGGTGGAGACCAAGAAGCTTCAGAAACAAATTGGTGAGTTGCTTGAGAAGGGATATATCAGAGAGAGCCTCAGTTCTTATGCCGTGTCTGTTCTACTCGTACCAAAGAAAGATGGCTCATGGAGGATGTGTGTAGACTGCCGTTCCATCAACAACATCACGGTAAAGTATAGGAGTCCCATTCCTAGGCTAGACGACATGCTTGATGAGTTGCATGGTTCATGTGTTTTCTCTAAGATTTATTTGAAAAGTGACTATCACCAGATTAGGATGAAAAAAGGTGATGAATGGAAAACTGCATTTAAAACAAAGCTAGAATTGTATGAGTGGCTTGTCATGCCATTTGGTCTTACTAATGCACCTAGCACTTTCATGCGTTTGATGAATCATGTCTTGAGATCATTCATTGGTCATTTTTTTGTTGTCTACTTTGATGACATTCTTAACTACAGCAAAAACATTGAAGAACATAAGATGCATTTAAAATCCGTTCTTGAAGTTCTTAGAAAAGAAAAACTCTTTGCAAATCTTGGTAAATGCTCTTTTGGAACAGATCACGTGGTGTTCTTAGGTTTTATTGTAGGTGCTGATGGACTAGGGTGAACGAGGAGAAAATCAAAGCCATCCGAGACTGGCTGAGTCCAACGAGCCTGGGCGAGGTGAGGAGCTTTCACGGCCTGGCCGGTTTCTATAGGTGGTTTGTTCCGAACTTCAATACCATAGCAGCCCCACTTACTGAAGTGATCAAGAAAAACATTGGGTTCAAGTGGGAACAAGTTCAAGAAGAGGCATTTCAGATTCTCAAAGGAAAGTTAACTCAAGCTCATTTAGTTATACTTCCTAATTTATTTAAAGCTTTTGAAATCGAATATGATGCCTCCGGAGTTGGTATTGGTGCTGTGTTGATGCATGATAAGAAACCCATTGCTTACTTCAGTGAGAAGTTTGGTGGAGCCACGCTCAATTACCCCACTTATGACCATGAGTTGTATGCTTTGGTGAGAGCTCTCCAAACGTGGCAGCATTATCTTTGGCCTAAGAAGTTTGTGATCCACACATCATCAGTCTTTGAAACACCTTAAGGGCCATCAGAAGTTGAACAAGAGACATGCGCTTTGGGTCGAGTTAATTGAGACCTTTCCTTATGTGATCAAATACAAACAAGGTAAAGAAAACGTGGTGGCTGATGCCTTGTCTCGAAGGTATGTTCTTCTTTCGGCACTTGAAACCAAGTTGCTCGGTTTTGAATTCATCAAGGATTTGTATGCAACTGATCAGGATTTCAAAGAGATTTTTCGAAAATGTTCCAAGGTTGCCTATGGGAAATATTTTCAAAATTATGGATTCTTATTCTTTGATAACCGCTTGTGTGTGCCCCAATGTTCTTTGAGGGAATTGTTTCTCAGGGAAGCTCATGGAGGAGGTCTTATGGGACACTTTGGTGTTAAGAAAACCTACAAGGCGGTTCATGATCATTTCTACTGGCCGAGTTTGATGAAAGATGTGGAAAGGATTTGTGGCCGATGTGTGGTGTGCAAGAAGTCTAAGTCCAAGGCCTCAAACCACGGTTTGTATTATGCTCTTCCTATATCTTCTCATCCTTGGGTAGACATCTCTATGGACTTTGTGTTGGGATTGCCTAGGTCTAAGGCTGGACGAGACTCAATCTTTGTTGTTGTGGATAGATTCTCAAAAATGGCACATTTCATTCCTTGCCACAAAACTGATGATGCCGTGCAAGTTGCTGATTTATTCTTTAGAGAAATTGTTAGATTGCATTGAATGCCTAAGACCATTGTATCTGATCGTGATGCTAAGTTCCTTAGCTATTTTTCGAAAACCTTGTGGTCTAAGCTAGGTACGAGATTGATGTTTTCTACAACTTGTCATCCGCAAACTGATGGTCAAACAGAAGTTGTTAATCGAACCTTGTCCGCATTGCTTAGATCTTTGGTTAAAGAAAATCTTAGACTTTTGGAAGAATGCTTGCCACATGTTGAATTTTCTTATAATCATGCAATGCACTCTGCTACAAAGTTTTCTCCTTTTGAAGTTGTTTATGGTCCTTTGTGTCCACTTGATCTTTTACCTTTGCCTTTGAGTGAAAGAATTAGTACAGATGGTAAGGAAGGTGGACAAGAAGCTACATGAACAAGTTCGTGCAAATATTGAGACCAGACCGAGGTCTACAAAAGATATGTCAACCAGAAAAGAAAAGAGGTTATTTTCAAAGAAGGTGATCTTGTTTGGATTCACTTGAGAAAGGAGCGATTTCCAGAAGAGAGAAAGTCCAAACTCATGCCTCGGGTTGATGGTCCATTTCAAATCTTTAAAAAGATCAATGACAATGCTTATCAGATTGATCTTCAAGGTAAGTATGACATTTCTTCAATCTTTAACGTTTCTGAGATTTGTGTGGAGTCTGAAAATTTTTAAAGTTCAAAGATTTTTCAGAGTTAAGTAGATTTGATGAATTCTTGTCATATGTATTGCATAAATTGTCATTGATTATGATTGAATAGCATGAATTTCCATATATGTTTTTCTTTCCAGATTTATCTTTCTATAAAAATACTTAATTTTTTTTTTCAAGAAATATAGTTATTTGATGTTAAATTTTTTTTTTTTATTTTTAAATATTTGAATTTGTCTTGTTTGATTTTTGTTTAAAGTTTTCTAAGGTCAACCTATGATTTTTTCATGATCCTTGATTATGTTATCTTTAATAATTTTTTTATCTTTAAATTTTCTTTTTACAATTATCTTTCACATGACAACAAAAATGTAATACACAACTTTTTGTGTTTGTATATTTGTGTTTTTTGTTTCATAGATTCTAAGAATCTCATGAGTATAGATGATATTTATAAAGTTGAGTTTTATGAGTAAAACTAGAGAGAATTTATGTCCCAATAACAAAAGAGTTTACTAGAATTAGAAAATCAATAAAAACTAAACTTTTTGAATAACAAAAGATTTTATATAGAATTTAAAAGTCCATAAACCAATAACAAAGGATTCTAACAAGATTTTAAGAATACATAAACCAATGACACTAAAATCTCTAAATTTTATAACTCCTTCAAAATTTAACTACCAATAACCCCCCCCCCCCCCCCCCCCCCCCTTAGAAATTTCCGGTTCGGGTTGGTTCATGTGAGTCTGGTTCGGTTCGAATATACTCATAAAATACTCGTAAAATTTGGGTATCTTTCGGGTTTGGATCGGTTCGGATCGGTTCAGATCTTTAGGACCCAAACCGGATCCGAAGTACTCGAAATACCCGAAAAATATCTGAAGAACCGTAAATACCCAAAAATATTAAAATACCCAAAAATACCTGAAAATGTATCCAAAATCTGATCAGAAAAACTAAATATACCAGAAATTTTACCTGAATACCCAAATACCCGAACCACAACCGACCCGAAAATATTGGTTTTACTTTTATTCAATGCTGTACGCACAATTTGTATGAGATACGATTTTAATATATAGAATAATATGTATATTTAAGAAATATATGAAATTATGATTTGAACATAAGTTTAAAGATATCTATTTTTAATTCGTTATTTTTAATACGTCTATGGACAGTAAGTCAATAAACTCCGCAAATAAAAGGGTCACATACAGATTTATCATCATCCTATATATATAGGTGTGTGTGTTATTCTATAATAAAAATAATAAAGAATATAATTAGACATTTGTTAATAGCAATTTATACATTTTTCAGAGACACTATGTCCGTTTCAATATATATGTAAATATAACATGTCATATATAGAAATATGTATATTTTCCCTTATATAACATGTCAAATTGGTCAAAAATATATAAAATTAAATAACAGGAGAAAAAAGGAAAAATAGAAAAATTAAAAATTAAAGTGGTCAAAGATCTTTAAAGATATTTGTTATTCTGTAAAAATAATATAGAATGAATGGAACATCTTGTTATTAACAATTTATATATGGTTTGATGTTGAATTATAAATTTTTTGATGGTTGTACAACATATTATATTCATGCTTTTAGATAAAAAAAATTTTCTGGAGAAGTTTAGTTCAAAGATACACAATAAAGGCTACATCATATATATGAACTGGTGAAGATTACGAGTCTTTACTATGATGTTGAGCATGGTGATGTGACTCGGATATCAAAATGGTAAATAGGTTGTGTGGAACCGAAATTCACACCGTCGAGTTTTGTTAATCGAAGGAAAACCAAGTTAACCTAGCTTTCCCTGAAAGTCCCGGTTATTTGCTGGGCCACACACGACACGATCAATATGAAAGAATAAAATGAAAATAAGCAGAATAAGAGAATAAGAGGATCTTATTCTCGAATTCGCGTTTGATCATGAACAACAAGTAAAGACCTAGGCTACAAGAGCTGTCGGTACGTTCGCTAGTCTAGCGACCTAAATCTAAACTAGTTGAGTCGCAGCTCGATTAGTAAAAACGGAAAAAGATGTCTAAATTGTTCTAAGTGTTAAGTTGCTCTGATGTGCTCTGATCCCCCCTTCCTCTTCGTCCTAGGTCCTCCTTATATACTCCTCCTTAGGTCGGTTTACCTCTTCTTGGGCCGAATTTGTCGCGAAACGGGCTTTTCCATATTTCCTTCTTCTTTGTGATTATCTTCGGAAATTTGACATTTATCTCTTCCCGCGGATGAGATAAACCGTCATACCAGTATTTGGGCTCAAGTCTTTTGGGACCATAGATGGGCCGTTGTCCGCAATTCGGACCCTCTTTGGGCCTTATCGAGACTTAAGCGTTTTTACGATTTTACTCGCGAAGTAGCCGTTGTTATAGGCATGGTTCTTCCAACGGAACCCTGTTTCTTCGCAAAGTCGAGGCAGTTGGTGTTAAGTTAACCGTAACTTGCTCTACTACGAAGAATAGGAAACCGTTCGAGAGACATAACCTTCCCAACTTCCCGAATACTTTCGATGTTTTTTAGACGGAACATTGGTGTCGTATCCACGGACCCGAAGACTGAGTTATGGAAACTTCGGACGAAGATGCATGGTTATGGGAAGGGACCGGGTTCGGAATGGTCCACGGAGAATTGGCCGTGCTCGCCGGGCGAGCTGGCTCGTGTCGCGGCCGAGCTCGCCGGCGAGTCGACTGGCAACACGGTCGTGCTCGCCGGGCGAGCTGGCTCGTGTTGCGGCCGAGCTCGCCGGCGAGTCGACCGGCAACACGGTCGTGCTCGCCAGGCGAGCTGGCTCGTTTCATGGTCGAGCTCGCCGGGCGATCCGTTTTGGCTATTCGTTTTCTCGGCTTTTGAAGTTTTGACCGAGATTCGGTTTTTCTGAGGACTTTCGGACATCGATTCCGTCGTGACCGATTTTGACCCCAACAGTTAGCCCCCCAACTACCTAGGATCCGTGGACCTGGGTGTTAGGTCCTAGCTTGCGGTATGGTCTGTTCTAGGTGGAATTAGACGTAATCGTTTGTCGAAAGATTGAAGGTGAATAGTAAAAAAAATTGTATAAGTAAGGGAAGTAAGTTTTTCAAATTCTTTATTCACTTCTTCCCTTAAGAAAAGATTCCTCCAAAATAGAAATTTTTTCTCTAAGATCTCTCTTTGCTCAAAGAAAATGTCTTCAAGAAAAGGATCTTCAAAGAGGAATTCTTCCTCACATTCATCTTCGGGTGACTTTTCTGCCAATGAGGTTATCGCCCCAAAAAAAGAGTTTGAAGTTGAGGAAGAAGCAAAGGATGCGTACTACAAAGCTCTTTGCGGCTCGCCTCCACCTTCGCAAGACATTCCGATTCCTAAGAGGCCCGTGAGGTCGCCAAACGCACCCCTCACGCCGAGCATGGTCTCTCCCGACAACCTCACGACTCTCAGGGACTTTTACCATACTCCAAGTGGAGTCGTATTTCGGATCCCGAGTGGCAACGAGAGTGCGAAGAACCCTCCGGAAGGTTTCTTTACTTGCTACGAGGCCTTCCTGGTGTATTGCCGCATGTGGTTTCCGATCCCTGGTACCATCGTCCGCGCGCTTCACCACTTTGGGCTTTCGATCAGCCAGCTAAGCGTTTCGGCCTTGCAGCATTGGCTCGGTGTGTTGATCTCGAGTTACGAGCTAGGAATGGATCTTAACCCTGGCAACTTCGAGGGATTTTGGTCTACGAGAGGAACGGGGATCGATGGCTCATACCGCATGGCGCCAAAGAACGGCATGGCTATAATTCAGGGGCACACTTCACATCCTAAGACATGGTTCGAGCGCTTTTTCTTTGTCTGGATAGATGGGGAGTCTGTCGAGGAGAGCTACCTCCACCTATTCCGTCGGGAGTGGAACTTCACCCGTGGTAATACGAATAGCTATGTTTTTCGTTTTGATACCTTGAAAACATGCGAAGATGATTTTTTTATTATCTTCCAGTGAACATGATCCTTCCGCCGACTCCTGCCGATCTTTTTTCCAAGCGAGATCTTCTCCGCGGCAGGCCATTCTTCTGGAATTCCTTCACCGTTGAACGGATTCGAAGCACGGTGGAGCTCCATCGATCTCGAGCCGTCTCTCAGCCTCTTGATGTTCCGTATGACGTAGAACCGGTAATTGATGTCTTGCTTGCTCAGAGGCAGAGAACCAGGTCTCGGAAAGGCAAGGGAGTTGCCTCTGAGAACGTCTTGGGAAACCCTCCGCTGCCAGAATGGAACCCTAGTTTCTCCCTAAGGGAAAGGAGTGGAACCAGCGAGGTTACCCTCCCAGCGACTTTTTTGCCGACCTCCCTCCCGGTTTTACTACTCATGAGTCGCTGGACGAAGAATCGAGGAGGAAAGTAGTCGCCGAAGGCTCCAACTTAATCAACGAGGTTTATCCTTTGAACTTTGATCTAAATTATATATTTTTTTTGTTTCCTTTTCCGATCTTAAGTTCGTACAGGGGATGAGGGTGTTCAATGCGGCGCTCGACGGAAGTTTCTGGGAGTCGCGTATCTCTCACTTCAAAGCCGAGGAGGCTGAAAGAGAACTCTTTCGGTTTCGGAAGGAGGTCGAAGAACAGAGCCGTAGACAGGCTGAGCTCCATTCTCGGGCCCTTGTCCGTGCGGAGAGGAGAGGAAAGAGAGCGATTGTCGCCGAAATGAAGCGGAGGGCTGCTTTGTTTGCCACCAAATTCGAGAGCTTTAAGGATGCTCAAGAATTCGTGGGCAATTTCGCAAGTGCCGTGGCTCGGTTGCTATCCTCTACAAGTCGCAGAACGAGGACTTCTCTTTTCCTGCCGAGGTCGTTGAGATGTCGGGTCTTATGAACAGGTGTGCCCATGCCGAATCCTTGGTTCCTCCGATCGAAGGAAGGGTCCGACAGCTTTTGGATTCCATCGAGGTCTCGGAGGACACGGCAGAAGCGGGAACCGGTGTTGGTGATGAAGGTGCCGGAGTCGCGGACGGAGAGGTGGACCAGCCTGCGAGCTCGTTCGGGGTCTCCATGTCCGGGTTCTTCGACTTTGAGCTTTGAGGATTGTTGGGATTATTTCCCTTAGTTTTATTTCGAGGTTTGATGTATCTAGTCCGAGTGTGGCCGTATTTGATTTATGTGTGTTATGGCCTTGCGAGGCTATGTGAACTATGTGTTTGAGACCGGCCGTTTGGTGGCTTTGGGTCCTAGCCGTTTTTTGCGGCTTCTATATATATGATGAATGATTGACATTCTGTGCGTTTTAGTTTATACTTCTGCCAACTGTGAGGGAAAGATACGAGTAGTCACTTCGTATCTTAACTCTTAGTTTATCGTCTTGTTCGTTTGCTCTTACTGAACGAGGGCGTTTGGAAACGTTTAGGAGTTTCGCGAAGTTTCGTGAGCGTATTAGATATAGACGATGGGACATGTTTTTAAGATCTCGTATCATGTCTTGAGATGTTAGTGGACCAGTAGGACTGAGTTTAGGGAAAGTCCTAGGTTTACTTTCGGCTCTAAGGCTGTGCGACGACTGATCGGCTCTCGTTTTGCCTGTGGGCGATTTCCACCTGGTTCTTTCCGATTTAAAGTCCGCGACTTGGCGCCGGCTTATATGACTTGTATGGAACGAACCGAGCACTCTCCAGAGACCGTCTGGAGTGCTGACCAAAATTTCGGATTTCTTGTATAGCGCGCTATGGTATCCTCGTCGGATGTAAAAGAACCTTTAATTTTACGAAAGGTTAGACTACGAGTTCTTTTTTAAGAACGTTTTGGGTTTGTCCGTCGGGGCCAATCGACGGGCAATTTGTTTTTTTGTTTTTATTTTAGAGTCGCGGACGGACCTTGTGTTTGGATAATATCTCTCGAAAATATTTACGACGTCTCGCTTTTTCTGAAAGGTATATCCTTTGTAGTGAGAAAGTTA
This sequence comes from Brassica napus, assembly GCF_020379485.1. Taxonomy (NCBI): domain Eukaryota; kingdom Viridiplantae; phylum Streptophyta; class Magnoliopsida; order Brassicales; family Brassicaceae; genus Brassica; species Brassica napus. The sequence continues at coordinate 29,286,982 of NC_063448.1, read as the reverse complement.
CGATCTTCGGTTTTAGAGAAGATGTATTTGGTCTTGCTTGAACATTGATATGCAGTGATTGTTGTTTAAGTTAGTTCCCATCCAAGGACTGCTTGAAAGGTATGCGTGTTTGGAGACCCTTGTCTTGGGTGTTTCTCAGGTTAATCTCCGATTGTTGGGGCTTACTGCAAGTGAATCGGGAGACCGAAATAAAATGAGTTTTATTGGAAAAGTTTCGAAAATATCGAGTACATGTGTAGATATTCCGAACTTTGTGGGAGTATACGAGTATACGTACCCACTCCCCCCCCCCTTTTTGGAGAGGGGGATAGCTGAACTTGTCAATAGGACAAGCTGCCTACGTCCCTCTTTCGAGGATCAAGCCATCTCTTAGTTCTGCTTTGTTGTTGCGGGCGTTCCTACTCGTTGGATAGGGCCATTTCTGTTACTTTGGCCGTTGAGGCTTTAGTTAAATCGGCGGCCGTTTCGTGAGTCGGGTTTTCCGCTGGTAGGGCGATGGACTCCGGGATCGCGTCGCTGTCCGGAGCCATTGTCTGGGCGAGTGATTCCGAATCGCTCTTTGTGGAACCTTCAGGAGTACTCTGAGTTTTCTTGACTCGCTTCGGGCTAATCGCAGGGGTATTCCGAGTTTGTCATAGCTTATGCTCGGCCAAAAAGCAGAGCCTAGATTGTTTCTGGCATCCCCAGATTACTGCTGTTCCATTTGGTGTTGGGAACTTGATGCTAAGGTGGTAAGTTGACGGTACCGCCTTCATTGAGTTGATCCATGGGGTTCCCATGATAACATTATAGACGGCCGGGTTATCGACTACGGCGAAGTCAATGATTTTTGTGACTTCCCTTGCAATGACCGGAAGTTTGATCGATCCGAGGGTCATTGATGTTGTGCCCGAAAAACCGGTCAGGGGTTTTGGTTCCGGGACGACTTCCCCGAGTTCGATGTTCATTCTCCGGAGAGTGTCGCGGAAAATGACATTGACCTTGCTGCCTGTGTCGATGAGGATTCTTCCCACTTCGAGGTCTCGAATTACCAAGTCGATGACCATCGGGTCGCAGTGAGGTTTATCGAGTCCGACGGTTTCCTCCTCCTCGAAAACAATCGTATCGTTTGGAGCGTTGACGGTCGGAGACCGAGTCGTCCAGTTAGAACTTGTTTCCGCCTTTCTTCCATAGGTCTTGATGGATGAAACAGAGTCGCGGTAGAATTGCGATTCTCCGTTGATCATGTTTATCCTCCGGCGGGTACTATTGTCTCCATGGTCATCCTGCCTTATTCCGCGTTTCTCGCCAGACTGGTTTGTGCGTGTGTCCCTCTCGGGAGACTCTTTATCAGTCCTGGGAGGACGGTCGGAATCCAGGATGAGGTCTTTTATGCTAGTGACCTTCGAGAGGTTGCCAGCGAGGAGTTTTGCGGCTAGCCTTGCGCCGAGAACTTTGCAGTTCGTAGTAGAATGACCTTTGGTCTGGTGGAACTCGCAGTAGGAGTTATCCTTGTACTGGTTCCTGGTCCAGGTGTTTCCGGAGGTCTTTCCTTGTTCGGAATTGATAGTGTATTTGTGCTCGCCCTGGACATCTTCTCCCTCGTGGAGGACATACTTGTCGTTTCGAGAGCTTTTCTTTTTTTGTGGGCGTCTTCTGCGGGTTGTACTTCTGGGAGAGGATTTTCATCTCCTCTTCCATTACGAAGAAGTCCGTTGCCTTATGAAGAGCATCCTGAATCGTTCTCGGTTTTTCGAGGGATATCCATTGCCGGAATTTCGACCGGTACCAGAGAGTTTTCTTTAGAGCATCGATCGCCACTTTGTCGATGATCCCGGTGACTCTTGCCATTACTAGCTTGAATCTGTTCATGAACTCGCGAAGTGGCTCGTCTTCTCTTTGAGACAGGCTCCAGAGATCGACCTCCGAGGTTTCCCTGTCCATGAACATGGAATACTGCTTGAGAAACTCTGAAGCAAGTTGGCGGAAACTTCCGATGGAATTTCGTTTTAGGCGAGAAAACCATTAGAGTGCAGCTCCTTTGAGGTTTTCGACGAAGAGGAGGCAGTAGCCAGCGTCTCGTTCGCGTTCCTTGTGTTTGCACCTCCCCATCGCGATCTGGAAAGACTGCAGGTGCGCTTTCGGGTCAGTGGTGCCATCGTAGATGGGAATTTTGATCTTCCCTGGGTCCGAGACGTTGGTCTCAGTAATCCGGGCAGTGAACGGGGTTTTGCGTGCTTCCTCGAGAAGTCTGTCGATCTCGGGCGCAGCGCAGCGCTTGTCGCGTGGTGGATTTGTGATTTCACCGCTTTCACCTCCGCTGCGGTTTTCGCGATGTACTCGCGGAGATCATGGATCTCATCAGGATTTCTGGCAGCCTTGCGAGCTTGTCTGTGTTTGCTGCGGTGGATCATGGCCTGCTTTTCGGCCAGCTCCTCCTGTTCTACCCAATAGAGGTTTTCTTCTTCTTCGGTCATGGGTCTTTCGAAGGACACGTCCTGCCGAGCGGACTGGCTTCGCGTTCTTCTTGGGTGGATGTCAGCACCCTCGTCCGAATGATCGGACTGGTCGCTTATCTCCAGGTCGATGCGCTTGATTTCTTCTCCGTCGTTGCTCTTGGTAGGAGGTGGAAGGTTCTCCGCAGTTGACTGTGAGCGTTTCATCAGGGTTTTGGCCTGAGGAAGCCTTGTCCGCTTGTGCAGCTCGATTGTCCGGAGTCTCGAAATCAAGTCTTCTACCGCTGTGGGCTCTTGTGGTCCCGCGCGGGGCTTTGCTCCTGGCTTTCGCCGTTAAGGTTTCCACCTGTTTTGCGAGGGAGGCCACGAGTTATCCTTGTTCGTCCGACTTTTTTTTTGAGCGGAGGCAAACATTTCCTTCATCTGGTCTAGTATCACGGTGTCGGCAGTGACCGTTGATACGTTTCCAGCTGGAGTTTTATCAGCGTTGGCATCGACGGGAGTCCCGTCGTGAGTTTACGGGTCTTTGTCAGCGTTGGTCGTCATATTGGACTGAGCGTGTGTGGTTGCGAGAGAGATAGATCCGTACCCCCCCTCCTTTTAGCGCCAAACTGTGGGAACCGAAATTCACACTGTCGAGTTTTGTTAATCGGAGGAAAGTCAAATTAACCTAGCCTTCCTTGAAGGTCCCGGTTATCTGCTGGGCTACACACGACACGATCAATATGAAAGAATAAAATAAAAATAAGCTGAAAAAGAGAATAAGAGGATCTTATTCCCGAATTCGCGTTTGAGCGTGAACCACAAGTAAAGACCTAGGCTACAAGAGCTGTCGGTACATTCGCTAGTCTAGCGACCTAAATCTAAACTAGTTGAGTCGCAGCTCGATTAGTAAAAACGGAAAAAGATGCCTAAATTGCTCTAAGTGCTAAGTTGCTCTGATGTTCTCTGATCCCCCCTCCCTCTTCGTCCTAGGTCCTCCTTATATACTACTCCTTAGGTCGGTTTACCTTTTCTTGGGCCAGATTTGTCGCGAAGCGGGCTTTTCCATATTTCCTTCTTCTTTGTGATTATCTTAGGAAATTTGACATTTATCACTTCCCGCGGATGAGATAAACCGTCATACCAGTCTTTGGGATCAAGTCTTTTGGGACCATAGATGGGCCGTTGTCCGCAATTCGGACCCTCTTTGGGCCGTATCGGGACTTAAGCGTTTTTATGATTTTAGTCGCGAAGTAGCCGTTGGTATAGGCATGGTTCTTCCAACGGAACCCTGTTTCTTCGCATAGCCGAGGCAGTTGGTGTTAAGTTAACCGTAACCTGCTCTACTACGAAGAATAGGAAACCGTTCGAGAGACAAAACCTTCCCAACTTCCCGAATGCTTTCGACGATGTTTTTTAGACGGAACATTGGTGTCGTATCCACGGACCCGAAGACTGAGTTACGGAAACTTCGGACGAAGATGCATGGTTATGGGATGGGACCGGGTTCAGAATGGTCCACGGAGAATTGGCCGCACTCGTCGGGCGAGCTGATCCGTGCCACGGTCGAGCTCGCCGGCGAGCCGACCGGCAACACGGTCGTGCTCGCCGGGCGAGCTGGGTCGTGTCGCGGCCGAGCTCGCCGGCGAGTCGACCGGCAACACGGTCGTGCTCGCCGGGGGAGGTGGATCGTGTCGCGGCCGAGCTCGCCGGCGAGTCGACCGGCAACACGGTCGTGCTCGCCGGGCGAGCTGGCTCGTGTCGCGGCCGAGCTCGCCGGAGAGTCGACCGGCAACACGGTCGTGCTCGCCGGGCGAGCTGGCTCGTGTCGCGGCCGAGCTTGCCGGCGAGTCGACCGGCAACACGGTCGTGCTCGCCGGGCGAGCTGGCTCGAGTCGCGGCCGAGCTCGCCGGCGAGACGACCGGCAACACGGTCGTACTCGCCGGGCGAGCTGGCTCGTGTCATGGTCGAGCTCGCCGGGCGATCCATTTCGGCTATTCGTTTTCTCGGCTTTTGAAGTTTTGACGATTCGGTTTTTCCGAGGACTCTCGGACATCGATTCCGTCGTGACCAATTTTGACCCCAACAGGTCTGACAATAGTTTTGTATTTTAAAGTGTACTAAACTTTGATCCGCGCAACTGCACATGTATTTGCCTTCATTTTTATATATGTTAAAAGAAAATTTATACATCGTTAATGATAAATATTCTTAACATTAACCATAGTTTCAAACGTTTATGGAAATTTATTTTGGCTAAGATTCGATTAAAAAAATTTATAATTTCAATTAGACTAAGACAAATATATTTAAATATAGGTTCAATAAATATCTCATTGGCATGACATTGTAAATAAGTGGTAAAACTAAGGAATAATTAGATATTTTATTTTATGGACCAATTACTCGCAGATTCGCGTATTGTGATGTTCACTACATGAAATGGTTGTTTTTGTAGATGCATTTATGATAGATGGAAAATTGGTTTTCTGGTGCAAGACTTCCCACGAGAAAGACATGATGGAGTTAATATTTTGGTGTTTACATCTTTCATGGTTAGGGCATTTTCAACTCCACTCTGTTTTCCATTTTTAAATAGAATTTAGAGTAAAAATTCTTTAATAGTACTCTATTTTTCACTCCATAATAGAGTAAAAAATGGGTTTATTCTATATATAGAGTAAGTTGTTTTTTTTGTTCATCACTCTATTTTTTACTCTAAAATAGAGTGCCATTGAAATATATCACAACTCTATTATAGAATTACTCTAGGATGAATCATTGGAGATGGTCTTATGGGTCTTCGCTATTTCATTGGGCGCAGCGTTCCGACATTCGGCATTAAACAAGGTCATAAAAGTGGCAAGCCTTTTGAACAAAGTAAACCAATACTCATAATTCGTGAATTAGCAAATAGAATGAGGTAAAACTCTTGATGATATTTCACAACATTGGATTGGATATTGGATGATATTATGTGATTTCCTATGTTTGTTATTTGAACTTCTAATGTCACTATATGAAATTTGGCAAAGTTTTTTGGTTTTTCGGATTTGATTGATATTAAGAGTTTATGGAAATAGAGTTGGGTCAGGGAATGATTTGTTGACTTTATTGAATTTTTTTTTACACCAACATGATATCGCTATTTATTTGTGGATTGCTATTAGTTGATGGTTATCGAATGAAAGGAATGAAGACATGCTTTCGGCCTTTTGTTTCATTGATTATTCTCGGCCGTAGTTGCCATTAGTCTACCGGAAATCATTAATCGATGTTATGTTAAACAACCAGTTTTCTAGGCTTTTTTTTGGCAATTTCAGCTTTTTAATTACTTTTCCGTCTTTTTTCTTTCTAAAAAGTGGTCAATTATTATTCTTTGCTTCTCGGTATAAAAAACATCTATCTATAATAATAAAGCAGAGTTTTCTCTCACCTTAGGCCTCCACATCATCGAGAAGGAGGAGGCAATTAAGGACACGTGTCCATCTTTTATTTCCGCAAGCCAGTTTTCTTGACTTCAATTTGGGCCATTTATGTTTCTGTAGAAATGACAAGGCCCAATCTCTCATTTGACCAAAAAAACTCTAACATGTCTCCTTCACTTTGTTTGTTCGTTTCGATCTGAGGAACCCCGTCCGTTTCGATTCCTTTCCCCAGCTGAGAAATGACAATCGTTATGGAATTGGAACCTCAATACCCACTAATCTGGTTATGGTCAAGAAAGGTGGAGCGTCGATGGGTAGTGATCTGGTCCTGGCTTGATGGAAAGGTACTGAGACATTTCCTTTTCTCAATTATCGATCCCTATATTGCTATCCCATTATCCCGTTCCTTTTTTTTTTTTTTTTTTTGCGCAACTCCTTCCTTTTTCTATGATCATACTTCTTTCTCAGTGTTTATATTGTTGGTTTTGCTAGAGATTTCGATGTTCATGTTGTTGTGGAGCTCTATTTCTCTGAGCTTAAGGCTAGCCGTTGTAGGAAGGTTGTGGTGACGAGGCTTCTTATGTTTTTGGAAACTTGAATTATTAAGAAATTCTGTTCTCGGAAGCTGGAAATAATAAGAGATTGGAGAGTTGATGGGCGTGGATCTGCTAATGGTCAATCGAAAGGTAATTATTCTTACTGTCTACTTCGATTTAAAAACCTGTACACCTTCTAGATTATCCTTCTTACAAGTGTTCTTATTTGGCCGCAGTCAACAAAGCAACATAGCTTCTGCTCAGGCTCTGAGCCACCGATACCATCGCTATGTACATCATGTACCTTATGGCCGTCACAACCCTTCGGTATTTGAACTGAAATACTGATGATATGGGTCAGATGTACGAGCTATACTTCGAGCTTACTATTCAGCTTCATGCAATTTGATGGGGTTAGTTCTTTCTTTTCTTTTGTGTGTATTCACATGCCGATCCTGAAGCTGTATTTAAATCTCTAGATCAGATTTCAATTTCTATGTTTTAACTAAGAAAGTTCTATTTGGAAAAATTCATGATTTTGTAAATACCATGATTTCTGAAATTTTATTGCTATTTCGGTTTTCTCTTTCGGATTCTCAATGATGATTCATGAAGATTAAGCGTTGACTTCAAATATGTGTTTTTTGAATTGGTAATTATTGTGAAAAGCTGTGGTCGGAACATGAATTTATGAATTTTGTTGCGTTCTATTAGCTCTTTGACTCGCTCTCTATAGCATCCCATAAATGATGAGATGATGTGTGTTTACGCTCCCCTCTGTTCTTGATGCTCTCTTTTTGATTCCCGATGGATAGTTCATCAAGATATATGTGTCTGATTTCATGTATATGTTTATAGGATTGCAACATTTAGATTGCCACTGATGGGAACATGAAAGTATAATATTTTTAGTAGTGTTATATTAGCTCTTTGACTATACTTTTCAGATGCAATACTTAATGTTGTGCTCTTAGTGTGGAGAAGCAGACTCTTATTTCTCAAATATGCTAAAAATTTTCCCCGCGTACTCTACTATCAATTTGTTTTTCTTCTTAAACTTGATCAGCTTAGTTGATGACAACCAACAATCTGTCTGGCCCTTTTATCTAGGATTGTTCGGCCTTGAATCTGCTTGCATCAAAAGCCTTTGACCTTCCTCATCCTACCAAGGGTCGATCATCTTCGTAGGTATCTTATTTACGCGTTACTGCTCTCCGATGAGGCGATGACCATACATCACACTGGAAACAAAAATACCAAGCCTCTAAATGTGTCCCCAAATCTCACTACCGGCCCACCGTCTACAGATATAGCACGGTATTCAACTGTACTGCTCTCAACTCTCTTAATTTGTGCTTACAGTCATCTTTCATGGTTTTGATCTTTGGTTCTAGACTCAAGTCGGAGCGTGTTAGAGACCATGGAGAAGAAGGAACAAATGCAGTTTCTTATGAACCTGCTGCAGACAAGACAAGACACCAAGGAGAAACGCTTCGTTGAACCCCTTTTGATATGCAAGAGCCCGCACAATACTCACTCATTTCTGTTTTTAATGATTATTCCAATAGAGGAGAAACAATTAACACAAAATGTGTTGGTTGTTTAGTCTTCATGCGAGATATTCATGTGAAATACTAGCTCCTCTTTCACTTTTTTGGTGCGACGAGTATGCTGTGATTAAATTATTTGATTGTGTTGATTACTTAATTTTGTTGAGCATGAAATTTACTTGCATAATTGTAATATGATGCTTGATTTGTCGTGATTCCTTTTCTTTTCTGTAAGGTAGCCAATAGGAAAATTCAAAACCTCAATCTTTAAGACAATGACCACTGTCGGGCATGTAATATTTGTTACAAATTTTCCAACAATCAAGGTTGCACCATAACAAATCCAGGTGACCACAAATTTTGAAAACCAAAAAATAAATACCATTCATCTCTTTTTAATTTTATTATGTTTATTTTACTCCAAGTTAGATTGCAGCTTAGATTTTATCGGTCTTTAGACAAGGAACATGGCTGGATATATGCGAAGTAATTGTGTGAATTTATCAAATGATCTTATATAATAACTGACCAATTTGGCTATTATACTTTCTAAACTAAATTATTTAATTATTGAACAATTTCCAAAATATAAAAGTTAAAAACATCATATATGCTACCAATATAATAAAACAATATCACAAAATAACAAAAGAATCAAAAACAAATATAATTAATAACACAAATTATTCTATTAAATAATTTAAAATAATAACAATAATAGAAAAACTTACCTATCTCTTAATTAAAGCTAAAATAAGTTTTATAATTATAAACTTACCTCTCTCTTCCTTGCGTCACGTCAGCTAGAGCATAGGGGCAAAGATCACACGTGTCATCTTATAAAGTCTTCAACAAAACCAATTTTCGTTCTGAAATCTATAGCATGTTTATTGCATTCACAGATTCTTCGTAACTGGGCCACAACTTTTTTTTGTTTTTGGGCTTTGTAAAACTATTATGGCTAAATTTAGGTATGATCCGCTCAGTCAAACTTATGAAAGAGGTTTTGTTTGTGACGTTTGCTGTATATCTTTTATCTTCTCACTGTGAAATCTAACCCTTCCTAAGAAAACGTACGCAATTATGTCAATTAATAAACGACATCCATTTTATGAGCTTCAACGCCTCTTTGTTTCCTTATCAAACACTCTGATTGAGTACATATACACAAACTTTCATGTGAGGAAGAGAGCATTTTCTTTTATTGTTCGTGACCTTTCTTCCTCTCTCCCTAGCCTATTGTGCTTTCGTCTTCCATTGGCGTGGCCGACTCAACTACCCGGTTATCCATTGGTCTATGGATCATCACGAGTTCCCAAAAATTGCTTCAACCCACACGAAACGTTCTTTGCGTCGCTCAGTTTCTTATTCGGATTGCATCAGAGCCGTGCCCCTTCGTTTCCCTATTTCAATGACTGTAAATTTGATTGCCAAACAGATCTGAAACCTAAGGTGAGTAATCTGATCTGGGTTGGATTGTGTTGATTTGATCTGATGTAATTTTGGAATCTAATCCATGGTAAATTGAGAGAAAAAACGAGCATGGCTTCACAAACAATGCCAACATCTCTTTGCAGTGAACCCAAATTTTCTTTGTCTTCTAGAATTATTAACTTCTTACACATTGATTTTAGTATTATCTGCACCATTAGGTACACTTGTACTTGAAACGTGAATACTAAGATTGCCCTTTATAAGATAATTTGGTTCAGTTTTTTCTCTGACTAAAGTAAAATTATCCGTCTTTTGGCCAGACTTTAATCTCAAATAGGACAAATGAGTGAAAAAAAATCTACAACCACCTATTTTAATCTACATAGCACAATAATTAAAAAATTACAATATTGCCATTAATGAAAGAACAATATGAGCCATTCGATTTTTTTTTCTCTCTTTAAACTAGAGTCGTCGGATCATAAAAAAAGAAGATGATATGATATTTATGAAAACGTCATTAATGAAATATCAATCATAACCGTTAGATCATCTTGTCTACGATTTAATCATAGCCACACGATTACATCTATCTCTCCTTCTCTCTCTTTTCTCTTAATCTCAACTGCATGATCATTTCTTCTTTCTTCAATTACAACCATAGGATCTTCCTTATCTCATTCTTTAATTCGACTGGGTATAACTAGGTTAACTCGTACAACTGAACATGTTAAGAAATTTTATAAATAGTATATAAATGTTATAATCTATATATATTATGTAGCTACTATAATTAACACGACTAGTAAATCATGTTTTACATATGAAATAAACAAACAAATATCATAATTTGTATATAATGATAAAATTTCATATATTTTATTTTAGATTTATCAACTATATTAGTCATATTATAATGATAAACAAACATCGAGCATATTTTTGCAAAGCTATGAAGTGAAAATATTGGTACAATTTCTAAACCGAGACATATAAACAATTGATATCATTTTTATTATATATTAAATGAGTATTACTGGTACAACTTTGACATTTCATAAATTTGACAAAACCAATTTGGTATTCCATATGAGAAAAAATAATCAAATATCTCAATTTGTATGTACTCATAAGTTTCTCTTAATTTATTTGAAGTTTTGGAATTTTTTTTTGAAAATTATTACAGATCTCCACAAGCTTACATGATCCACCTTACACTTTTAAGGTTAGTTAACTTGTTTGTCCACTAAATTTTTGGAAAACATACATGAAATGTATTTTTACGAAATTGATGATTTCAGTGTAACCGGGCAAAGACATGTAAACATAAATAAGTGGTACAACTGATGTAATTGTATTTATTATGTGGTACAACTGATATTTTACGATTTCACTGCCAAAGTACAACTATGCACAAACTGATACAACTCAAAAACTAGTACAACTATGTACAGCCGGTACAACTAGAAAACTAGTACAACTACTTGTTATTTTATTTATTATATATGACTATATTACCCTTGATGAAAATGCATTCTCAACCATTAGATCATCTCACCTCTTATAATCTGAACCACACGATCTTTCTTCTCTTCTTCTCTCTTTCGGTTGGGACCCACTTCCTCTTTCTCTCAACCCTAGATCATTTTTCCCTTGTTCGATCATGGCCACACGATTTCTATCATTTGTATGTGTATAACTAATATAACTTGTACAACTAAACAAGCAAACAGATGATGTAACTAGTATTTACGTGACACGACTAATAAATCATGTTTTCCATATGAAATAAACAATAAAATATCTTAATTGGTTAATGGTGACAAAATTTTGTTTATTTTAATTGAGAGTTTTCAGTATTTTGTTTTATTTACCAAATGGAGATGCGGTTTCTCTCTTGCGGTTCCAAGCCTGCTTGGTTAGATTTGACGAGGACCACCGTGGACACCACCATCGAGCTTCCTCTTCTTCGTCATGACTTCACTCTTCTTTGCTGTATCTCTCTTCTTCTTCTTCACTGTGTATTTCTTCTTCTTCGTTGCGGCACCTCTCTTTTTCACAGTAGAGTCCTTTTTGTTCATCGCCGGTGAGTCATTCTTACTCATCGTCGACACTCCCTCTTTCTTCTTTTACGGGTGACTCGTGTATTTGGAACCATGGTTGAATTTTTTTCTGGCTCCGTATCTACCTTTTTGGTCTCGAGAGCAAAACGATGAAGATGGTTTTTTTCCGAAAATAGTACAACTAGTATAACTAGTACAACTTGTAACAAATCATTATCCAAATCAAATATTATTAAAAATATACTCTTCATGTATTTAATACAGGCGGGGAAGATTAGACAAACATGTCTTCTTGGTTCTACATCATCATTTTTTTATCATCTTCATACGCTGAAAACAAAAAAATAAAAACCACTATATTAATTGCAAAGTTGTACTAGTTATACATGTTTTACTTGTATCAGTTATAATGGTTATACTCAGACTATTTATACTAGTTATACTCATTGTAGTTGTACTACTTGTACCAATTTGAGTTGTACTAGCTGTACTAGTTGGAGTTGTACTAGTTGTCTTAGTAATACTCTGCGTTTCTTCTTTATCTTCAATCTCGTAAGTAAAAGATGAAATTTGATTCTAGATAAGATATAATTGATTAAACATGACTATGAGTTGATCGATTTGAGATAAGAAAAAGAAATTTGGTGGATTATTAAAGAAAATTTTTGATTTTGTTTTAAGGTGGAAGAATATTAATGGAGAAAATAAAAGAGGAATAAGAAGATTAGGGTTAAAATTGGGTCGGATTTTGGGTATGGATCCGGATCAAATCTGGGTAGGAAAGTCATGGCATAAACTAGTTAATATGTTTAATTTTGTAGGTCTTATGGTCTTTTACCCCTATTTTTGATTTATTTTTAATATATTGTTTAATTAAAAATAGAAGAGGTCCATAATAGATTTTTTTTTACCCCCTTTGTCCCATACTAGCATTTGATCCCTTTTGGCCACTGGTTGATGGAAAGGTATATACATTTAAAGTATGTCTTTTAAAAGAAAAAATTGGCACCTGAAAACACTTATTCCTGATAATAATTTTGAATCTCTGTTTGTTACTCTTTGTTTCAGCCAGAAGTTTTGCTACCAGAAGGATCGAAGTGGTGAAAGACACTGAGTTCTACAAATTGGAAATGTGGCAGATGTTCCTCTATTTACAAACCTGAGGGGGTAACAGAAGGTTTTCGTTGCTTTTTCATTTATGGTTGCCTAATCATCTAGTTCGTAATAGAACCGTGCGAGTTATTTTGAAAAACCAGAGGAGTCTGAGTCTCTGTGAGACTTAGACTGAGACTGAAGAAGTGAAATGTTTAAGATCAGGGATTTTGCAGAGAATTGTGAAACATGTGAGATGATTCTTGGCGTGGACCAACGGTCTACTTCCACCCTGAAGAGACTTACATGCCTTCATCTGTGCCATACTATATATATTTTTTTAAAACACAGCTTTTTAAACAGGTTTGGTACACCCCAAGTCAAACCGGTTAGCTCGAGTGGTTTGAATTACCCTGCAGGTGGACAAAACAATGGGTACTTCTGGATTGATCTCCCTCAAGAAGACGTGAAAGTAACAAGCAAGCTAAAATATCGGGCTTCGACTTTAACCACAAACCGCATCGGGAAGCATGTTGTCACTGCAAATGTGATCTTCATGAAAAGCAATTTTACGGCCAGCTTAAGTAGATGTTATTCTTGCAGCATAGCGGGAGCGGTGGCGGATGGGTTGATGTATCTGATCTTGAGTTTCTCAAAGCTAGCAACGCACCAGTTGTCTTGGACTTCTTTTTTGTAAAGAACTTCACATTTTAATTCATATCAACTTCTCATAGGAATAAAAATTGAGAAATTCTAGGTTCACCACCCAATAGTGTTTGAGTATTTGATATTTGATATCTTTTAAAAAATGAAATAAAATTGAATATCCAAATTAGATTATATTTTTAAAATAAAATAATAAAAATACATAAAAATAGTTAAAAAAATAAATTAATTAATATTGTTAAATCTTCAGCAAAATACTAAACCCTATACCCTAAATCCTAAACCCTAAACCCTAAACGTTAAACCTTAAACTTTGGATAAACTCTAAACCGTTGGAAAATCTTAAACCCTAAATCCTACATTAAAAACTAAATTTTACTAACACTAAACCCTAAATCCTAATCACTAAACCCTAAACCCTTGGGTAAACCCTAAACCTTTGGGTAAACTCTGAACCCTTGGATAAATCATAAACTCTAGGGTTTAATTTTAAATATTTTTGATTTAGAGTTTATGATTTATCCAAGGGTTCAGGGTTTATCCAAGGGTTTAGGGTTTAGCGATTAGGGTTTAGGGTTTAGTGTTATTAAGATTTAGTTTTTAATGTATGATTTAGGGTTTAAAATTTTCTAATGGTTTACGGTTTATCCAAGATTTAAGGTTTATAATTTAGGGTTTGGAGTTTAGGATTTAGGGTATAGGATTTAGTATTTTGCTAAAAGTTTATCAATATTTATTTATTTTTTTTTTGTAACTATTTTTATGTATTTTTATTGTTTTATTTTAAAAATATAATCTTATTTGGAAATTCAATTTTGTTTCCTTTTTTAAAAGATATCAAATATCAAATACTCAAACACTATTGGTTGGTGAATCTAGAGGTTCACCCCCTAGGGTGAACCCAAGAATTTCTCATAAAAATTTGCTGATTTAGATATTCATATCAGAAATCATCCTTTATCTCATTAACTTAAAAGTTTTTTTAAATAAGAAAACCCTTTTTAATTCTACCACTGCCTCATAAAATGATAAAATATATATGGTTTTATTGTGCCAAAAAATAACCTTTTATTTTGGAAGCAAAAACCCCTATTGATTATGGGAACAAAGAGGGGTGTATTGAATTTGAAACTTGAAGTGATTTGAATTTAGTGAGTTTTGAGATGATTTTAGGTGAATATTAGAATTTGGTGTAATTTTGGTTAAACAATTCTAGAATCTCATCTAAAAATATGGGATTTGAATTTTTATTTTTATAACTAAGAAACCCCTTTCAAACACCTTAAAAACATTTAAAGCACTATAAAATTTTCAACTTAAATTTTGTTCAATAACCGTGGATTTCAGAGTGTTTTATAAAATGACAAGTTCAATAACACCGGATTTTAAAGTGTTTTTAAAAAAATCCTCATTTAAATAACAATGGATTTGTCATTTTAATACAAATCATCCCCCCCCCCCCCCCCCCCCCCCCCAAAAAAAAAAAAACTTTCAAAGGGCAAAAAGAAAAGACACAATATCATTATATACCATATTTGTTTTCCTTTGTACTAAAGAAAGTTATCCAACAAGTAAAAAAATTATTTACTTCCCCAAGCTATTTAACTGAACCAATGTGCATTTATTAAATGGCCGGCTCCTCCTTGGGAATGTGTTGTTAGCAACTGAGTTGGTGAATGACTACCAAAAGCCTGCTGTCTCTTCACGGTCTTCAGTCAAACTCGACATTTCAAAAGCTTTCGATACGGGGAAGTGGTCATTTGTTGAATCTACGCTCAGGGCAATGCACATACCGGATCTCGTGCTTTGTTCTCAGTCTCCATTAACGGCGAGCTGGAGGATTTTTTCCGAGATCACGGGACATAAGGCAAGGCTGTTCGTTATCTCTGTATATCTATGTGATTGTAAGCAATGTGCTATCTAAACTCCTAAACAAAGCTGTGGTGAATAGGAGTATAGGCTATCACCTTATGCGTTGTGCAGTCAACCTCACACATTTGAGCTTCGCTGATGATATTGTTGTATTCACTGATGGATCACCTGCTTCACTCAACGGTACTCTGGCGGTATTTCAAGAGTTTGAACGAATGTCTGGGCTGCGAATAAATGTGTCAAAATCAACTGTATTTGCGGCAGGGAGAGGCAAACATGAGCTGGAAGTGCCTGCAGGGGAAGTTGGCCTCACTGTCTCAGCGCTTCCAATTAAGTACTTTGGTCTGCCTCTCACTACTAAGACAATGACGCGTCATGACTATGAACCCCTGCTGGTGAAGATTCGGAACAGGCTACTTAGTTGGACAAGTAAAATACTTTCCTTCGCTGGTCGACTCCAGTTGATTAAATCGGTCATTGCCAGCATTACCAACTTCTGGTGCTCAGCATTTTGTCTACCCCAAAGCTTTATTGATGAAATTGATAGTATGTGTGCAGCGTTTCTCTGGAGTGAGTCCCCCAATATCACTACTAGAGCTAAGGTTGCGTGGGAAGGGGTCTGTAGCCTTAAGAAGGAAGGGGGCTTAGGAGTACGGAGAATCAAAGATGTGTCGCTGGTTTTTGCACTTAAATTGATTTGGCGCCTTTTCACAGATTCCGAGTCCTTGTGGGGTAAGTGGGTGAAGCAAACATTTCTGCGGGGAATCTCCTTTTGGGATGTTAGGGAGGCCTCAACAGGTTCATGGGTCTGGAAAAAGCTTCTCCAACTCAGACCTGTTGCGCAAAAATTGCTCAAGATGGATATTCATGATGGTAAATTGGTGAAGTTTTCGACATATATTTGGCACCCTATTGGCCGACTGATTGAGATTGTAGGTTACTGTGGGGGGCTGAAACTAGGCGTAGACAATAGAGCTTGTATTGCGGATGTCCTTGTGGGAAATGTGTGGAGATTTAGACAAACTCGAGATACAAATGTTCAGAACATGATCACCAAGGTTAAAGAGTTACATGTTGAGCTGGAAACAAATGTACATGATGGAGTACTTTGGAAAAGGAGGGAAGATGAGTATGGACGGGAATTCTCCACAGTGGCGACATGGGAACAGATTCGTTGCAGACGGCCTACTGTAGCTTGGAGTAAGCTCATTTGGTTTGCTCAAGGAGTTCCAAGGTATGCATTTATCTCTTGGTTGGCAGTTAAAGATAGGCTCTCAACATGACGCAAAATGCGATCTTGGGGACAGGTTCAATTGCTGTATGTTTTGTGGGGAGCCAGATGAAACTAGAGATCACTTGTTTTTCGCTTGTCCATACACATATAATCTTTGGCTACAAGTGATTGGCACACTCTTGCAGCCAGAACCATCACCTGACTGAAATGAGATTGTAGCACGGATTATGGCAGGGTCTGTGGGGACGTTGCGGTCCATACTTTTGAGGCTAGCATTTCAGGTATCCATTTACTACATGCGGAAAGAACGGAATGAGAGACAACATGGGCAGCCTGTCAAGCCTGTCGTTCAATTAGGGAAGTTCATTGAGAAGACTATAAGACAAAGGGTCACGTCTACGCAGTACTATGAGAAGCAGAAACTCCAGGGATTAATACAATGTTGGTTTAGTGCACAACAGCCTTATTCATAACTAGATTTTAGCAGTTTGGGTTATGATCAAATTCTTTAGTTATTGGTATACATAAACATTATTTTTTCCGATGATCAATAAATTTAATATTTCATCAAAAAAAAATTATTTACTAAAATTTTTTTATTCTCTTACTAAAAGTAAAAGAATAAAAAATTAATTTTTCATAAAAAATAGTTTTAGGTTAAAGGTTTGACGAAGTTAAAATAAAAAATATCTGCTGACAAGAAAAATATCTCAAAGAACATACCAATTGAAAAAAAAAACAAGTAAACAATTTATTTATTTCTCCTGAGCAGCTTAAAAAATGTCGATTTTTTTTTCAAAATCAGTTAATTTTTTTGCGATTTGTGGAGGAAAAAAAAGCAAAATTGATGTTTGAAAATATGAATATGATTTTGATATTTTATTTTGAATTTTATTTCGTTTCATGGAAACATAAACATTTTATATGATTTTAGGACTTATTCTTATGATCATTTTATCGTATGCTATTGTCACATTACGATTTATCTTCAATGATGTAAGAAACATCAAAACAAAACCACAAAATAAAAGTTAATAATTGAAAAACATAATTTTAAATATTATAAGTAAGAACTTGATTGTTAGTTAATTTTTTTATCTTAAATAAAATAAAGTTTCAATTATTTGCAATTTAACAGTTTCTTTTCATGAAAATACAAATAAAAAATAGAAGAATAATTAGATCATAACTAAGATCTGATTAACTATTTACTCCGTTACTCACGATCTTATATTTGTTCTATTTCCTCGGCAATGCAATCCAAACAATATTACGATATTAACAAGCGCTGCCAACAATGCTATCTCTATAAATAAATGACTTAACTTTATTTGATATGTGGTAAACCGTCTTTTATCTTAAGATAATACTTTAAAATCCATCAACCTTTTTTTTTGCCATCTGATATTTATTATTAATGGACTAAGCCCAACAAAAAAAACCCATACAATTAACAGACACATAAAAGCCCAGAAAAACAAACATGCAAACTTAAACTAACACTGGACCGTCAGCCCATCAACCTGAAACCCATAACATTGAAACCCTAAAACGGAAGAGGTGCCGCTCGATTCACGCGTCGAGAGGTTAGAAAGGACAGAATACGTGTTGAAGCCCCAACAAACAAGGGACACGCGTCACAAGGCCATCGCTTCTTCACCGCTTAGAGTCAACACCGGAGAAACCAAACGTCGTTTCACCGGGACACTGGAAGCCGCTGGAACCATGAACTCCGACTCATTCAACTTCATCATCTTTGGTCCTTTCACCGGAGAGCATTCATCGAGTAACCTCGAGATCTCATCCAAGCGCGGAGCCACCACACCCACATGATCCAGACATCCATCACATGATCCTGGAATCACCTCACACACCTTCAGGGCTGAGCCCTTTCCACAGAGAGAATCCATCGAAACCTATTTCGAGATCTCATCCAGAGCCGTCAAGCCACTAATCACGAAGGGTCTAGAGAAAACAAACACGACCGGTCTTTTGGGAATAGCCAGCAACATAGGACTGAGAAAGTCTCCACCCCCTCATAAGCCGGCGAAGACAGAGCTAGATAAGCCTCCTCCTCCCGGAATCAGAAGTCCGATCAGATGAATCGACGACGGAAGTAAAACGTCGATCTATCTCCCTCACAAAAGAACATGCACGGAAGAAAAGAAAGAAAACTATACAAACCAAACCGACGGTGGCTGTGGAAGCCGACTCCGTCGGCTGAGAAATCGATTCACACCGGAGAAAACCTAGAGAGAAGGCAGAGCAGTTTCTTTTCTTTGATTATGTATATATTACTTGAACGTGCTTATCCCAACAACTTTTATGTACTACCACAATAACAACTATTTATAAAATTATGTTGGACATAAATAAAAAACTATATCTACTTGATGAAGTATATTTGCAAATCTCCTCAGACTCAAACATATATATTCCATTAATTAACATCGCATTTATACAAT
Organism: Brassica napus; assembly: GCF_020379485.1. Lineage (NCBI taxonomy): Eukaryota > Viridiplantae > Streptophyta > Magnoliopsida > Brassicales > Brassicaceae > Brassica > Brassica napus. The sequence goes on along the minus strand of NC_063448.1, from coordinate 29,268,224 downwards.
ACTTTAATAAACATAATAGTTCAACTATGAACCAAACATTAAGCTTCTGGAAAAAGTTTCTCTCTTCTAATCCGATAAGGACGATTTCCGACCGTTAAGCTTCAACCGTGAGTTCTTTTGCTGCACATCTCCGACGTCTCTCACGACGTCGGAACCCGGCCCCGATACCTCCGTCGGCTCTGCCTTTCATCATGACCAAGAAGGAGAAGCCCAAACCTGTCGTCTCGGGAAAGACCTCTTCGTCGCCTTCCTCTTCCTCCTCGTCTCATACCTCCGGCGAAAACAAACAGGCATCTTCTCGGGTCCCTGCTGGTTCTTCCCCGGTCTTCTACGACCTTAAAGCCGCTACAGTCGTAGCTGGCTCGGTCACTCTCTCAACCACCGATCTGCATCTGGAAATCCCAGTTCAAATTGGTGAAGTTGAAATCGACCTTCCTCCCAACGAAGAATCCGAGATCCCGACTTCTCCTTCAAATACCATTGTTGCGGTCACGCTCGAGACGCCAGCATCCACCTCTACGCTAGTTGCTGATGCAGCAAAGCCAGAATCTTTAGCTCCGGTCCTCTCGATCCCGAGTTCCAATGAGTCACCAACAACTAACTCTGCGCTTGCTGCTCCTGCGGCCAACCCAGAAACCCAAGTTCAGTTCCCACTGACCGCTACTCTCTCGGATAAAGCCACTGTTAATACCCCTGCTCCTGATCAAGTTAAGCCAACTGATGAGTGGGTCGGGCTATTCAAAGGAAATAGAAGAGGGAAAGAGCTGGAGAAGAAAGGCACTCCCTTCACACTTCCTTCAGAGCAAATGTGTGTTAAAATTCCAAATTCTGTCATTGAAAAGAATAAGAAAGCTTGGGAGTGTTTTGTAATCGGTCAGTTCTATTCGGACCCTCCCGCACAAAGCTTAATTCACAACATAGTCAATGGCATTTGGAGAAAGCAGTATCGGGACATAACAGTTTCAAAGCTTGAAGGGAACGCTTTCCTGTTCTGTATTCCTAACGTCTCAACTCGTAACCGCGTTATTTACCAAAGACTCTGGCAGATAGAAGGACAAACAATGTTCGTCGCACACTGGGAACCAGACAACCTACCTGAAAAACCAGTGCTCACCTCTGCTCCTATCTGGCTTGAACTCCGAAACGTTCCGCTCCAGTTCTTCAATGAAGACGGTCTTGAACGAATTGCGAGTCTAGTCGGGCACCCTAAATTCCTCCACCCAGCTACAGCAAATAAAACTGACTTGGAGGTTGCCAAGGTTCTGACTCTTATTGACCCGCGACAGCCTCTCCCGGATGCTGTCAACGTCCAATTTGACTCAGGGGACATTGCTTGGGTAACAGTATCTAGTCCTTGGATGCCTCCGGTCTGTACTCATTGTAGAGAAATTGGGCACACCCTTAAGCGATGTCCCTCTGCCCCTAAGACTTGCAAGGGATGCAACTCTTCGAACCAATCTTCAGATGCTTGCCCCAAATCAAAGGACACTCACACAAGAAGCAACAGAGGAAAAAGCGCTGTGAACCTGTTTCGGTGAACTCCACTATCAACAAAACAAATCAACAAGGAAATTCAGTTGCGTACACAAAGTACCCGCCTGATCTGAAACGAAAATCCATCGCCCAACAGGAACAGCCTCCTGACTCTCAAGGTCCCTCTGATCCGGGCATTATTACTCAATCTAAGATGGCACCATCGGAGACTGCGGAACCTAGCAAAGCGAATGGAATATCATCGGTCTCTGAGGTTGAACCTGATTCATCTGATGTCCCTTCCTCTGATACTAATTCTGATATGGAGGAAGGACAATACATTCCGGTTCGAACGAAACGCAAATCCAGAGGTGGCCGGGGCAAGGGCCCCAAAAACAATTAAATCTTTTTTTAATGTGTACAGGTCCCATTTTTTGTTGGAACGTGTGGGGTTTTAATAAATTATCGCATCGTAACGGATTTAAGAAATGGATTCAGAATAAGGATAATCTCTTTGGGAGCTTAATAGAAACGCATGTACAATCTACTAAGCAACAAAAGTTTTTGAATTCAGTATTACCGGGTTGGTTGTATGATAACAACTACGTCTTCTCGGATTTAGGCAAGATTTGGATTACTTGGCATCCAAGTGTGAAAGTGGAAGTCATATCCAAGTCTCTTCAAATGATCTCTTGCCAGGTCATCTTTCCTACTTATGCGTCTCCTGTGATTGTCTGTTTTGTCTACGCTTCTACTGACGAAATAGATAGGAGGCAACTCTGGAGTGAGCTTTCTACACTAGCCTCTGATCACCGTGTTTTGGGAAAGCCTTGGGCAGTCCTCAGCGATTTTAATCAGGTCCTCAGGCCATCAGAAAACTAAGCAGCAAACGGCCCTAATGTTGACCTTCCGACCCGTCTATTTGCGGACTGTCTCATTCAGTGTGCTCTAGCTGATATTACCTTCAGGGGGTCTTCTCACACTTGGTGGAACAAAAGAAAGCTGGAACCCATTGCAAAAAAGCTAGACAGAGTTCTAGTAAATGATGAGTGGCTCCTAATGTTTCCTCTCTCGCTGGCTATGTTTGGAGAACCTGCTTTCTCTGATCACGCCTCAATGTCCCTATCCTTGCACTCCGGTGCCCCGAAGCAGAAGAAACCTTTTCGATTCTTCAATTACCTTCTTCAGAACGAAGACTTCCTGCCCCTCGTCGCAAATCACTGGTTCTCTTTCAGCATCAGAGGCTCAGCAATGTTTCGTGTGGTCAGAAATCTCAAATCCTTGAAAAAGGTTATTAGAGATTTCAGTAAACAAAACTATTCAGATATCGAGAAGAGAGTTACAGTAGCTTCTGAGGCCCTTGCTGCTGCTCAAATCCGTACTCTAGATGATCCTTCGGTTGCCAACGCAGAGACATAGTTGATGTTGCAGAAAAAGTGGGTTATTTTATCTTCTGCTGAGGAATCTTTCTTCTACCAACGCTCTAGGGTAACATGGCTAACAATGGGCGACAGAAACACTCCATACTTCCATCGTATGGCACACGAAAGGCAGGCCATAAACCATATTCACTATCTCCTTGATGATGAGGGTGTTCGCCATGAATATCAGGAGGATGTCCAAGCTCTTTGTGTCAACTACTTCTCCAACCTTTTGGGTAAGCCGATGGATCCTCCTATGTTTGTGCAGCAAGATATCTCTTCTCTCGTGGAGTTCTCTTGCTCAGCGTCTCAGCAAGCTCTTCTAACATCACCATTCACTAGCGAAGACTTCAGAGCTGCATTTTTCTCTCTTCCTCGAAACAAAGCTAGTGGACCTGATGGTTACTCCCCAGTGTTCTTCATGAGCTGCTGGTCTGTTGTGGGTGGAGAGGTAACTGCAGCAGTTGCAGATTTTTTTAACTCAGGGTGCCTTCTCAAGCGGATGAACGCCACTAACCTCGTGCTAATCCCGAAGATTCCCAACGCTTCAAAGACGACAGATTTCAGGCCCATCTCCTGTTTGAACACAATATATAATGTGATCTCCAAGTTATTAGCAGATCGTTTAAAAGAAATTCTTAACTTGGCAATAGGGCACTCACAATCTGCGTTTCTCCCTGGCCGATTGCTCACCGAAAATGTCCTCCTAGCCACTAAAATCGTGCATGGTTACGGCTACAATAATGTCGAGCCTAGTGGGATGTTAAAAGTTGATCTCCGGAAAGCTTTTGATACTATTCGATGGGATTTTGTGATAGCTTCTTTGTGAGCAATTCACATCCCTGAAGATTTTATTGGTTGGATATCTACCTGTATAAGCTCAGCAACGTTCTCTATCTTTGTTAACGGACACACAGGTGGCTACTTCGAGAGTACTCAAGGGCTTCGCCAAGGCGACCCACTATCGCCGTACCTATTCGTCATAGCTATGGAAGTCTTCCCCGGCCTTCTTCGTTCTAGGTTCAGTTCTGGATACATCCGCTATCACCCTAACACCGAGACGCTGGGAATCACGCACCTCATGTTCGCTGATGATGTCATGGTATTCTTCGATAGCGGTAGTTCATCTCTTCATGGCATCAATGAAACTCTTGACGATTTTGCTGGCTGGTCGGGTCTCCATATGAATAGGGATAAGACTCAATTGTTCTATGCAGGATTGAGCCAAGACGAAAGCACTGCGCTTGCTACATACGGTTTCTCGGTTGGCTCTCTCCCCATAAGGTACTTAGGCCTCCCGCTGATGCATAGAAAATTGAAGATATCAGAGTACTCGCCCTTGATCGATAAACTCAACAGCAGATTCAACTTCTTGGCCACCAAGTCGCTTTCATTTGCTGGTCGATGCCTTCTGATCAAAACAGTGATTAGAGGGACTGTAAACTTTTGGACATCCACCTTCCTCTTACCTAGAAGCTGTATAAAAACGATTGAATCTTTATGCTCTCGTTTCCTATGGTCGGGGGCAACAGACAGACGCGCTATCGCAAAGGTCTCATGGAAAATAGTATGTTTCCAAAGGCTGAGGGAGGTCTTGGTCTCAGAAACTTCAGACTATGGAATATTACTCTGTTATTGCGGCTTGCTTGGCTTCTATTTTCAGGAAGCAGCTCCCTCTGAGTGGCTTGACATCGTCACCGCAACTGCCCTACCTCATACCGCTTCTGGAGTCAAACCGAATCTCCCCTCATGTCCTGGAACTGGCGTTGCATTCTTCGTCTCAGAGATTTAATTTCAAGATTCATCACTAGTGATGTCCGTACTGGGTGCAGTATTAGCTTCTGGTATGATAACTGGTCGCCTCTCGGGACGCTGATAAAGGTACTTGGTACCAACGGCCCTCGCAACCTGAGAACTCCAATTGAAGCAACAGTGTCACAGGCGTGCGATGAGAGAGGCTGGAGACTGCCGCACCCTAGGTCAGACATGGAAGTTCTCCTCCACTCCTTCCTCACAACCTTCCCATCACCAACTCTGGACAGAGGCCCAAACACCTTCAACAGGTCGACGAACGGCGTCTCCTGCTGCAACTTCTCTTCTTCTAAGACTTGGGAAGTTATTCGGCCAAGAGCTCCAATCCAGGATATAGCAAAGCATATCTGGTTTAGTGGAGCAACTCCTAAACACGCCTTCCATTTGTGGGTGACCAACCTAAATAGGTTTCCTACTCGAAGCCGTCTTGCCTCTTGGGGCCTTCACATTGACACGGCCTGCTGCATCTGTTCGACTTAGCAGGAAACAAGGAAGCACTTGGTGCTATCTTGCCCTTATGCAATGGTCTTATGGTCTGAAATTAAGCACAGGTTCAGGGACACAGTCCCAACCTTCTCTAACTGGTCAGCTCTTATGCAGTGGACGTCTACCTCCTCTGCAACTACGCCCTCAACCTTGCGTATGCTCGTTATTCAAGCTTTTGTTTACACCATCTGGCAGCAGCGAAACAACATGCTCCACAACCAAGTTCTGCTCCCTCCTATGGTGGCTTTCAAAAGGATCAACAGGCACGTAATTGACTCCATATATGCAGCAAGGAAACAGAAGAAATTTTTCTCCCTCCTGCAACTTTGGCTCATATAATGTTATGACCCATCTCTATGTTTCTCTTATTTCTCCTTGAAGTTTGTTCTTGGAGATAGCCTATGGTTAGCTGATTGATACCCTGTTTTTTACATCCTTTTTTTGCCAGGGTATCTCTTGAAAAGGTTTACTGCTTTTGTAGAACAGCCTCTTATCTTAAATGAAATTAACAGTATTAGCAAAAACAAAAAAAGACAAAGAACTAAACACATCCACCATAATAGTTACTATTCCTTACATGTAAAATCGGAACATAGAAATACAGTAGTTCTGTATTAACAAACACATTTCATAAAAAACACAATATCAGCAAAACGAAATACACATGTGAATAACACAAAAAAAATATCAAACAATCACACAAGATAATCACAAAACAAACAAATGAATTTATATGTGGAACATCAGCTTTACTTGATGTTTTAAGTTCATTATTTTTATTTTGGTTCAACTTTCATTTATTTATTCTATTTTATTGAACTGATCAGTGAAACCATTTATGATATTTCTTTTTGACCTAAGCAGGTTCAAAACAAAGTAAGATACTACTATCACTAAGCATAGGCATGGGCATGGGCATAATATTCGTAACCCGAAATCCAAACCGAACCCAAACCGAAAAACCCGATCTGTATCCGGTCCGAAATGTAAAAAAATTCCGAATGGGTCCTGTAAGGTGGTACAAAACATATCCGAATCCGAAGTGTTATTAACCGAACCCGAAAAACAAAAAAAAACCGAAAAATCCGAAAAAATATCCGAAGAAACCGATCCGAATGTCCAAAATAATATACAATATAATTATATGAAATATGAATATATACTTCAAATATTCAATTTCATATTTATTTTGATATGTTACCTAACAATAAATATTTAAAATTTAAATAACTACTTTAAATACTTAATTATATATAAATAAATATATATTTCTTATGTTTTACTTTAAAATTTTAGATTTTTTTTCGGGTATATCTGAACCGATCCGATATAACCCAAATCCGAATGATATATGATTACTTTATGGGTTCTATGATGTGATACAAAACTGATCCGAACCCGATGTGTTATATCTGAACCCGGTCCGTATTTGCAAATTTACTAGAATGGGACTTAGGAGGTGTTATAAAAGAGAACTGAAATCCGAAAAACCCGACCCGAACGCCAACGGGTACCCAAACGCTCATGCCTAACTACCACTAACCACTATTAAATGGATTAAAAAATAATTTTAAATTCATTAGATAATAAAACATACGAATTCGGCGCGTAGAGCCGAAATACTAGTTTAATAATATAATGTGTTATGTGATTTAAAACCTTGAATAGATTAGACAGACTCTGTCTGACAGAGTATCACATGGTTCAGTCTTTAGCATCTGAAAAGCATTAATGTAATTTGTCCATTTGGAAAGTCTCTGGCCGAAATCAATTTAATAAAAATTTAAAGTGGATACATGTGTTCTTTTTTTTATAAGAATGTTAAATGTTTATATTGTTATGAACCAGATTGTGGATGACTCATAACCAAGAGATTATGATTTGTAATCTTTTCATTTATCTATGACGGTGTAATCTCCTATATAAGGAACCTCTATGTTATGAATAAAGATAGACTTTTCCATTACTTTTATAACACGTTATCAGCACGAAACTCTAAATCCTTAAGCTAATACCCAAATCGAAAAATCCTAAAACCCTAACCCTAGCCGGCGATCCGACGAACCCTAAACTCCGATCGCGTCTCTTGTTCCGCATCTGTTCCAGCTCGCGTCCCCGATCAGCTTCAGCCCAAAGCGTTCCTGATCCTAGCTCAGACGTTTGCGACCGAGAGCAGCTCCATCACGTGACCTCTTCCTCGTTCGCGACAGCATCAGACAGCTCGCGTCCCGTTCGTGTCCAGCTCGCGTCCCGTTCGTGTCCAGCTCGCGACTCAACTCCTTTGGTGGTCCGATTCAACAATCATCTAAGGTTAAAAGGTAATTCAAAACCTAAGAACCCATAATCGAACATGGATTGATTGATAAAGAATGAAACTCTAAAACCCTAATCTTTATGAATCAAAACCATAGGGTAATAGATCAAAAATCCTAATTGAGTAAATCGAAGCTCTAAAAGTTCGATACCCCAAACCTTAAATCATGTTCCTACATGATTAAAACCCAAAATCGGTTTTTACAAGTTAAAATCCGATAAACCCTAACCCTATATCTATAAACCCTAAATAATATAAGTATCAGAATTAATTATACTATAATTATCAAATCACATATTAAAACCCTAATCGAATATTTTGAAATCAAAACTGTTTTCGGTTTTGATCATTGAAGTTTTAAATCTGATTGAATCTGATGCTATGTTGCTAGAATTGTTTGACCGTTAAATTGATAGATTTATTTTCTCATCCTGCTTGGTTAATTGTTCATCTGATTTAAAATTGTTTAAACCGACCAGCCTGTTAAAACATTGATTGAATCCGATAGTTTGCTAGCTTGCTTTGCTTATATAATCCGATAGGTTGATAGATTGATTGAGGTTTACTTGTTTAAAATCCGAATGATCTGATTGCATGATTCTTGAGGTTTAATATCATCTGCTAGGATTGATAGTTTTATAATATGATCTGTTTTAAATAGAAACCCTAAATAATCCGTATGATAGGTTATATTGATCTGATTTGGATGTCTTTGAGAATTGAGAATCTGTATGCTAGGTTGATAGATTCATGATAAAATCTAATGTCTTAAGGTTTAAGATTGTATGCTAAGTTCGATTAAATTGATTGGTCTGATTATATGTTTTTGAGGTTTGATAAATTCGGATACTAGATAAATTATTTACACATGGTTTATGCTAAATACCAATCAGCCTTGAAACTGATTCATTGAAATTCATGCTTGAAATCTATATTCTAGTATTGCTAAAATCAGCCTTGAAACTGATTCATTGAAATTCATGCTTGAAATCTATATTCTAGTAATGCTAAAATTAGCCTTGAAACTGATTGAGTGATTAATAAATCTTTTTACTAGTCTTGCTAAAATCCATTGATTGTTAAACCCTAATTGCATGATTAATTGAATCCGTTTTTGCTAGTCTTGATAAACCATAATATTATGAGCACATAGAAATAGTATTGTTGAGACTTGTTAGAAATTGACTGATTGATTAAATGCCTTTAAGATTGATAGTCTCATTGTCCTCACAAGATTGAAATCCGAATTGATTATTTTTAAGAGTAAGGCTGCATGAAAATTATACCTAAATATTGAGTGATATATGATTTGAGATGTCGAAAATCAACCTGGATTTTGCTGCCCTAAATCTCTCTGGAGATAATTATTTATGGTGGGCATTGGATACAAAGATTATCCTAAAGTCAAAGGACTTGGTGAATGAATCACAAAAGGCGATAATACCAAATGAGGAAGTTTGATACATGGCAATATTAATTATTAGCCATCATCTTATTAAGAGTCTCAAAGATCAGTATCTGACTATAGAGAATCATCTAGACCTTTGGGCATAGTTAAAAAAAAAATCGAGATATGATCACCAAAAAACGGTGTTATTACCAAAGGCCCTATTTGATTGGAGGAATCCCAGAATCCAGGACTATAAGTCCATGGATGAGTCTATTGCTAGCTGGAAAAAATAATGGATTACTGATAAGAAACAGTGAATTAAGACCTCTTGGATTAACCCCATTACCTGATACCAATAAGGCCGCAAGAAAAAAAAGGTAACCACGTCCAGAATTATAGACCACACGGTCATAGCCGTGGAGGGTGGAAAGGACGTGACCATGGCCATTATAACACATTTGGCTGTGGGAATCACTATGGCAGAGGCCGTGGGTATCAACCCAATTTGAGCCATGGCCAAGGCAGTGGCCATGGTATATCCTTTAAACCACAAAGCTCGGCCAAATCAGTGTGCCATAGATGTGGAATGGGGAACCATTGGGCTAAGATATGAAGGACTCCCAAACATTTTTGTGACCTCTATCAAAGAGAGTCTGAAAGGGAAGAATCCTGAAACCCACTTGGTCTATAAAGATGGTGAAAATAATTTTGAACATGATCAAGATGATCTTATGGAATATGAGACTTATGATTGCCTAAAAGAATCAAGTTGATAATCTGATTTCGACATCAAACTTGTGTGATTGCTTTACTTGTATGTTTCTCTGATTTTTATCTCCTTGAATTTATTTCTATTACATTATCTGCTTAGATTAAATGAATGAATGATTTTTCTATTTGAGTACACTGAAAAACACCAATATAAGTACTAAAGCAGGTATCGCCAGTCTGAAAGAAAACTATGGCTAGGCTAATAAATTATTGCCTAAGGGTATGCATCTAGAAATCAGTGATGCCTTATATTCACCCAGCTCTAAGAGCAAGAGCAGCCTATTGAGTTTTAAAGATATAAGAATGAATGGTTTCCATATTGAAACAATGGGCGAAGGAAACAAAGAGTTCCTTCAGATATATGTATAAACTCGCCCAATGCCATAATAAGTCCTAAAGACTATACCTGCATTCTCTACTGACCTAGACTATGCATAGATCAGTATGATATAGGCTAAAAGTCTGCGAAAATATACACTTTATGGGACAACCGGATTGGCCATCCTGGTCCAAACATGATGCGAAAATTGATATTCAAAAGGCACACATTAAAAAATAAGAAGAGTTATCCCAAAGAATCTCACGTGTGTAGCATGTACACAAGAGAAACTCATTAGGTCATCACCAGTAAAACGGCTACGAACCCCTTTTTCATAATAAAGACTATATGTCTAGATAATACTGGTGAATACATGTCCCAAGCGTTTAAATGATTATGGTATGTCCGTGGGGGTAAGTGTGGACAATTCTGTGATACATGTCCATACCAAGAACAGCTTGGCCAAAATCTTTTAAAATGCAAATAGCTGATTGATAGACCATAACTTATGAGGTCAAAACTCCCATTCACAGCTTGGACCACACGAAATTTACATGCACCTAAGTTAATACGCATCAGGCCATTTAGTGAGCATAGATATCCCCTATCACAATTATTAATGGGTCAAGAGCCAGACATACCCCATCATAAGACATTTGGATGTGCTGTCTATGTACTAATTGCTCCACCACAGAGAACTAAGATGGGACCTCAAAAGGAGGATGGAGATATATGTTGGATATGATTCTCCCACAATAATAAAGTACTTTGAGCCAACTATGGGTGATTATATTTGAGGCCAGATACACAGATTATTTTAAGACCAGGAGGAGAAAAAAATAATAAAGCTGGTAAAAGAATGGTAAAAGAAATAGAATGGAATCAACCATCAATGTCTTGGCAAGATCCTCGGACTAAAGAATGTGAAATAGACGTCCAAAGATTATACATTTACAAAGCTAGCTAATCAAATGCCAGACACATTTGCTGACCCGAAAAAGAATGACTAAGTCATATATAAACCAGCTTGTAAAGCACCAACGAATTTGATGTCCAAGAAGAGACACAGTCAAGTTGCTACAGAGTCTAGACAACACATGAAACGTGGTAGACCAAATAGGTTCCAAAAGATAAGAATCCTCGGAAACAAAAGAAAGGTGCAGAGAATGATAATCAAAATCCAAATCCGAGGTTACTAAGGAAACCATCCAAGACATGGAGATAAGGCCGGCCGGCTCTAAGGTACATGTACCAAACAATGTAGCTTGGGACGCCAAGCTGCAAAGTATTAAAGGTCCTGATAATAATGAATCTCAATCGATAATATCATGTCTGGAACATAATGGAACCAATAAGGAATGTCGACATAAGATGATTTATTTGCATACAAGGTAGCACTTGAATTTATGAATATAAGCGAGGATCATGAACCCACGTCAATATAAGAGTGCGCACTTGTAGAACAGATTGGATTGAATGGAAACGTGGGGTTAAATAGTTTAAGGAAGAAAGACGTATTTGGCCATATGATTAAGACGCCATATGATGTTAAAACCAGTGGATATAAATTGGTCTTGTGAGGAATAGAAATCGTGAGATATAAAGCTGATGTTGCACAAGGATTCTCACAAAGACCAGTAATAGATTATGAGGAGACATACTCCCATGTGGTGGATGCAACTACTTTTAGATTTCTCATAAGTCTGGCTATATAAGAGAAAAAATTAAACTTGCAGCAAGTTGATGTATTGACTGCATATTTATATGGTCTACTGGATAATGAAAGTACTAGAGGGTATTGAGCTGAAAGTACATCAAGTTCTCGAGAACAATATTGATAATCATCAAAGTATATGATCTGTATATCCTAGGAATCTCTGGATACAATTTCCCAAACATTTGAATATCTCAAGAAAGAGTTTCAGATGAAAGATCTTTGAAAACAAAGTTTTTTTTGGGATTACAGCTTGAGTACATTAACAATGAAATCCTTGTGCAACAAATAGTATATACAGAAAAGGGTACTCAAGAGATTTAATATGGACCAGTCTCACCCATTTTCTAGTACATGGGCGTGAGATCACTTGTTTAGGACACTGATCCATTCAGTCCAAAGGTGGACGATAAAGAAGTCCATTTAGTCCTGAGATGGACGATGCAGAAATCTTGTTTTAGACACTGATCTGATTGGTTCATAAGAAGGACGATGAAAAAGCCTTTGATTTTGGTTTATTTTATACTAACCAGCCCAAAGAGGGGTTATTTGGTTTTGTTGATTTGTTTTCAGACAGGTTATGTTTTACACATGGCGGTACACGCATATCACAGCAACATCATCCAAGATTTCGTGTGTGTATTTGAGGTCGATGACTCAATATGTTCGATAGGATTGTGACATGGCCGATGGTAAAGAAGAACCAACTATCATGTTCGAGGACGAAGCATATTCTGCCCAAGATATTCATCACCCACTGATTGCAGAAAATTGGAGAGGTCCAAGGGACCTTCAGTAATGTCCAAATCAGGGGGAGTAATGTGTGTTGTACTCTTTTTCCTTCACCATGGTTTTGTCCTAATTGAGTTTTCCTGGTAAAGTTTTAATGAGGCGACATTAAAGCACATTACAAGCTCTAAATGGTTATGGCATCCAAGGGGGAGTGTTATGAACCAGATTGTGGATGGCTCATAACCAAGAGATTATGATTTGTAATCTTTCCATTTATCTATGACAGTGTAATCTCTTATATAAGGAACCTCTATGTTATGAATAAAGATAGACTTTTCCATTACTTTTATAACATATATCAAAACATTTTTACAATGAATGCATCTTAGACTCTTAGTTTAAAAGTTTTGAAACTAAACCTTTATTACCATTAACACATCAAACCATCACCGGGTGCTATGCCACATCTCGATTGCCTTATCATGTCGACATCCTGTTGAAAAGTAAAATTGATTTGGGTTAAGCATTATTGGGCTAATCATGTGTTGATCCAAAACCGTAACCCAAATTCTAGAATAATCTTCCACCTCCTTAAGTTAAAAAATCTAGATATTGTTATAGAAAAATCTAGATAATTAGAATAAAAAATCTACATATTATGTTAGAATTATCTAGATTTAAGATTAAAATATTTGAGATATTTTGTATTATGGAGGCTATAAATACCTCAACTTCCTTTCATTTTGTATCATCAAGAAATCATCCAAGTTTGTAAGAATCATCTAAGTAATAAAAATCCTTTTCTAAGTTATAAAAGCTTTCTTCTTCACAAAGCTTCTTTCTCTTCAAACACTTAAACACTTTCTCCATCTTTATAAAGTTTTTCATTCCAACAAAGTGGTATCAGAGCTATAAGTTCCTTTTGAAGATGGCAAATAGTGGTGTTCCCTTCCAAGTTCCATTGCTCATAAAGAGCAACTATGACAATTGGAGTCTTAGGATGATGGCGATCTTAGGAGCACATGATGTGTGGGAGATAGTCGAGAAAAGGCTTCAATGAACCGAAAAATGATGGTGATCTATCTCAAACTCAAAAGGATGGTTTGAGAGATTCAAGGAAGAGAGACAAGAAGACTCTCTGTCTAATCTATCAAGGATTAGATGAAGATACATTTGAGAAGGTTGCTGGTGCAAGGACGTCCAAAGAAGCATGGGAGAAGCTTCGGACATCTTACAAGGGAGCGGAACAAGTTAAGAAGGTACGTCTTCAAACTCTAAGAGGAGAATTTGAAGCGTTACAAATGAAGGAAGGAGAACTAATCTCAGATTACTTCTCAAGAGTCTTGACGGTTACTAATAACCTAAAGAGAAATGGTGAGAAGTTAGATGATGTGAGAATCATGGAGAAAGTTCTTAGATCATTGGATTCGAAATTCGAGCACATTTTTACGGTGATTGAAGAGACAAAAGACTTGGAGACTATGACGATGGAGCAACTTCTTGGATCACTACAAGCTTATGAAGAAAAGAAGAAGAAGAAAAAAGATATTGTGGAGCAAGTTCTCAAGATGAGAATTGATCACAAGGAAGAAAGTGGCCGAAGCAATCCTAGACGTGGTGGCGGTCATATCCGAGGACGAGGCCGTGGTGTAAATGAACGAGGTTGGAGACCATATGAAGTTAACTTCAACCAAATAGGAGAGAACTCATCAAGAGGTCGTGGAAGAGGAAATGCAAAATCAAGGTACGATAAATCAAGAATCAAATGCTATAGTTGTGGGAAGTTTGGACATTATGCTTCTGAGTGCAAAACTCCAAACAACAATAGAGTTGAAGAGAGGTCCAACTATGTTGAAGAAAGGAGTAAAGAAGAAGATATGCTATTGATGGCTTATAAGAAGGATGAACCAAATGAGGTTCACAAGTGTCACCTTGATAGTGGTGCAAGCAACCACATGTGTGGGAATAAAAGCATGTTCGTGGAGCTCGATGAATCGGTGAAAACCAATGTGGCTTTGGGAGATGAATCGAAGATGGAGGTGAAAGGTAAATGAAATATTCTCATCTGCTTGAAGAATGGAGATCATCAATTCATTTCCAATGTTTACTACATTCCAAGCATGAAGACCAACATCTTGAGCCTAGGATAACTCTTAGAGAAAGGTTATGACATTCGACTAAAAGATAATAGTCTTTCTTTAATAGATAATGCAAATAATCTCATCACAAATGTGCCAATGTCAAGCAATATAATGTTTGTCCTAAACATGCAAAATGACATTGCACGATGTCTCAAGATGTGATACAAGGAGGAATCTTGGCTTTAGCATCTTCGATTTTGGCATCTCAACTTTGGAAGCTTAGAGCTACTTTCCAAGAAATAGATGGTAAAAGGATTACCTTGCATCAACCATCCAAATCAAGTGTGTGAAGGTTGCTTACTTGGAAAGCAATTCAAGATGAGTTTTCCAAAGGAGTCAGAGACAAGAGCAAGAAAGCCACTAGAACTCATACATACAAATGTATGTGGTCCGATCAAACCAAGTTCACTTGGTAAGAGTAACTACTTCCTTCTCTTTATCGATGACTTTTCAAGAAAAACATGGGTTTACTTTTTGAAACAAAAATCAGAAGTGTTTGAAAATTTCAAAAAGTTCAAAGCCCATGTTGAGAAGGAAAGTGATCTTAAGATCAAGTCCATGAGATCAGATCGAGGAGGAGAATTTATGTCTAAAGGGTTTCTGAAGTATTGTGAAGATAATGGCATCCGAAGACAGTTGACGGTACCAAGAACCCCTCAACAAAATGGAGTAGCGGAAAGAAAGAATAGGACAATACTTGAGATGGCAAGGAGCATGCGCAAGAGTAAGAAGCTACCAAAGGAGTTGTGGGCAGAAGCAGTTGCTTGTGCAGTTTATATATCAAACCGTTCTCCAACAAAGAGTGTTTTAGAAAAGACACCACAAGAAGCTTGGATCGGAAGGAAGTCTGGAGTCTCACACCTAAGAGTCTTTGGAAGCATTGCTCACGCTCATGTTCGAGACGAGAAGTGGAGCAAACTAGATGATAAAAGTGAGAAGTACATCTTCATTGGATATGACGCTAACTCCAAAGGCTACAAGCTCTACAATCCTGAAACAAAGAAGACAATCATTAGCCGGAATGTCATCTTTGATGAAGAAGGAGAATGGGATTGGAGATCAAATAATGAAGACTACAACTTCTTTCCATCCTTTGAAGAAGATAATGTGGAGCAACCGAGAGAAGAGCCAGCTACACCACCAACTTCACCAACAACAAGTTTTCAAGGAGATGAAAGCTCAAGTGAAAGGACTTCACGTTTTAGAAGTCTACAAGACATCTTCGAGGTAACCGAAAATCAAGACAATCTTACTCTATTTTGTCTATTTGCGGATTGCGAGCCTATGAACTTTGAAGAAGCCCAAGAAAAGAAGTCATGGAGAAGTGCAATGGATGAGGAAATCAAGTCGATTCAAAAGAATGATACATGAGAGTTAGCTTCACTTCCAAATGGACACAAGGTAATTGGTGTGAAGTGGGTGTACAAGGTAAAGAAGAACTCTAAAGGAGAAGTTGAAAGGTACAAGGCAAGATTGGTGGCAAAAGGCTATAGTCAAAGAGCCGGGATCGACTATGATGAGGTATTTGCTCCAGTTGCTCGCTTAGAAACGGTTAGACTAATCATTTCATTGGCAGCCCAAAAGAGTTGGAGGATACATCAAATGGATGTAAAATCAGCCTTCTTAAATGGAGACCTTGAGGAAGAAGTCTACATTGAGCAACCACAAGGCTACATAGTTAAAGGAGAAGAAGATAAAGTCTTGAGGCTGAAGAAGGCGCTTTATGGATTAAAGCAAGCATCAAGAGCATGGAACACTCGGATTGATAAGTACTTCAAGGAGAAAGGCTTCATCAAGTGTCCATATGAGCATGCACTTTATATCAAAACTCAAAACAATGATATATTGATTGCATGCTTATATGTTGATGACTTGATATTCACTGGCAACAATCCGATTATGTTTGAAGATTTCAAGATGAAGATGACAAAGGAGTTCGAGATGACCGACATTGGATTGATGTCATACTACCTTGGCATTGAAGTAAAACAAGAAGAAAATGGAATCTTCATTGCTCAAGAAGGCTATGCTAAAGAGGTGCTTAAGAAGTTCAAGATGGATGACTCAAATCCAGTTTGCACGCCAATGGAATGTGGAGTCAAGTTATCAAAGGAAGAAAAAGGAGAGAGTGTGGATCCAACACTCTTTAAGAGTCTAGTTGGAAGCTTAAGCTATCTAACGTGCACAAGGCCCGACATCCTACACGCAGTTGGAGTTGTGAGTTGATACATGGAGCATCCAACAACAACTCATTTCAAGGCACCCAAGAGGATCCTACGCTATATCAAAGGTACACTCAACTCTTGCTTGTACTACTCTATTTCTGACGATTATAAGCTTGTTGGATATAGCGATAGCGATTGGGGTGGAGACGCAGATGACCGGAAAAGCACAAGTTGCTTTGTGTTTTTCATTGGAGAAACCACTTTCACATGGATGTCAAAGAAGCAACCAATAGTCACCCTTTCTACTTGTGAAGCGGAATATGTGGCAGCTACTTCATGTGTTTGCCATGCTATTTGGTTACAAAACTTGCTAAAGGAGTTGAAACAACCACAAGAGGAGCCAACGAAGATATTTGTGGATAACAAGTCGGCAATAGCATTGGCGAAGAATCCAGTCTTCCATGATCCAAGTAAGCATATCGATACTCGTTATCACTACATTAGAGAATGTGTTACCAGGATGGATGTGCAATTGGAGTATGTGAAGACAAATGATCAAGTAGATGATATCTTCACCAAGCCACTCGGGCAGGAAGATTTTATCAAGATGAGGAGCTTACTCGGAGTAACCAAATCAAGTTTAAGAGGGGGTGTTGAAAAGTAAACTTGAATTGGGTTAAGCATTATTGGGCTAATCATGTGTTGATCTAAAACCTTAACCCAAATTCTATAATAATCTTCCACCTCCTTAAGTTTAACAATGTAGATATTGTTAGAGAAAAATCTAGATAATTAGAATAAAAAATCTAGATATTATGTTAGAATTATCTAGATTTAAGATTAAAATATTTGAGATATTTTGTATTATGGAGGCTATAAATACCTCCACTTCCTTTCATTTTGTATCATCAATAAATCATCCAAGTTTGTAAGAATCATCTAAGTAATAAAAAGCCTCTTCTAAGTTATAAAAGCTTTCTTCTTCACAAAGCTTTCTCTTCAAACACTTAAACACTTTCTCCATCTTTATAGAGTTTTTCATTCCAACACATCGTCCTTGTCCTTGTATAGAAGTGATTCGATTACAGACTTGCTTGTCAAGAAAGCGAATAAGAGATGTAGGAGTCGCTGCCACCTCTCCATGTCGTCGCCTATTACGCCCTCGCTATATGGAATGCACAGCCGCTTGACAAGCGTAACGGATAAGGAAAAAATTGATCTGATCTCGTGAGCTCACCAAAATCTCCACAAGCTGACTCCATTGATTTGTATAGATAGAACCATGACGATTCCAAGTGAGACTTTCCATACTTTCTCTGTAAACTTGCAGGCGAACGTGGTCACTGTAAGTCAAAGAACACGTTTTTTCTGTTGGTCGGTGATGGACGGTGAAGTTGGACGGTGAAAGAGGAGGCCATTTTGTCAATAATTATGGCTTTCCCATGTCCAAGCTTCTGCTATAAATACTCAACGTAAGGTGAAGAGCAAAGCATCCCAAATCAAGAAAACACAGAGAGAACACAGAAAGAGAAGAAGAGAGGGAGAAAAAAAAAATTTCTCACAAAAAATCTTCTTTAAGAAATTGCGAGTAATTTTTTGAGTGTATTTGGGATCGGGGTGTGAGTTGATAGCTTGTAAGAATTTCACGGGTTGATAATAAAAGATCGGTAGCATGTCCGGAGACGTAGGCAACATTGGCCGAACTCCGTTAACAATTTTGTTTGTGTGCTATTTTCCCGCTCCCATAAATTCTGGTTTACTGCAAAATTTGACCGCGTATTTCCTAACAACAGGTATCAGAGCTTGAGTTACGGTGATCAGTCAAATTTTTTTGCGGAGTTACTATTCACGTGAACAGTAATTCGTGAGTAGTGAATTTTGTTGGTAACATTAGTTTGTCGACAAAGGTGTTCTAATACACGGTGATTCCAGAAACGATGGGAGGCGGAGACGGTTCGGCACACAGTACTGGGAAATTTGACTGTACAGATTATGCATTTTGGAGAATGAAAATTGAAGATTATCTGTACGGAAAGAAGCTTCATCAACCGCTGAGCAAGAAGCCTGAGAAGATGGATCAGGATGAGTGGGAGCTCCTTGACAGACAAGTTCTGGGTGTTATAAGGTTAACACTGTCGAAAAACGTTGCTCACAACGTTACGAAGGAGAAGACCACAGAAGGACTCATGAAAGTTCTCTCGGATATGTATGAGAAACCTTCGGCAAACAATAAGGTGTTTCTCATGAAGAAACTCTTTCATTTCAAGATGGAAGAAGGTGGCCTGGTTGCCGCACATGTGAACGAGTTCAACACGATTGTGAACCAACTGTCATCAGTTGAAATCGCGTTTGATGATGAAGTGCGAGCACTGATTTTGTTGGCATCTCTGCCAAATAGTTGGGAGCCAATGAGGGCAGCAGTTAGTAATTATGTGGGTAATCAAAAGCTCAAATTCAATGATGTTAGAGATCGTATCCTTTCTGAGGAAGTTCGAAGGATAGACTCTAGGGAGGCATCAACGAGCTCTGCTTTCAACGTAGAAAACAGAGGGAGAAACCCAGATAGAAATAACCGGAGTAATGGCAGATCGAAGTCAAGGAATGGACGGGGTCAGTCCAAATTCAGACAGCCTGCAGAGTGCTGGAATTGTGGAAAGACGGGTCACATTAAGAAGAATTGCCGAGCACCACCGAAGAAGGAAGACAACACTAGAGGCGGAGCCAATGCAGTGACACGTGAAATCACTGATGCATTGGTAGTGTCTGTTGATTCCCCGAGGAAAATTGAAGCTCGTGATGCAACTGCAAATACCACCAAAGCGTCAATCTCCTATGTCGATTCATGGGTGCTTGACTCAGGAGCGTCGTTCCACACCATACCGCACCATAACATCATGGAAAATTATGTTGCGGAAAATTACGGAAAGGTATATCTTGCTGATGGATTACCTTTGGACATAGTTGGTATTGGAGATATCAACCTGAAGATGTCAGACGGACGTGTGTGGAAGATTACGAAGGTCAGACATGTGCCAAAGTTGATGCGAAATCTGATCTCAGTAGGTCAACTTGATGATACGGGGCACGATGTTAATTTTGGTGGTGGAGCCTGGAGAGTCAAGAAAGGTTCCATGGTGGTGGCTAGAGGTCATAAAAAAGTCACTCTTTATATGACGACGAGTTATCAAGACACTGTTGCTGTTGTCGAGAATGCCAAACAGACCAAGTTGTGGCATTGCAAGTTGGGGCACATGAGTGAGATAGGAATGAAACTCATGGTGGAAAATGGCGCTCTTCCGGATCTGAAGACGGTGGATCATCAGATGTGTGAAAGCTGCATCCTTGGGAAACAGAAACGAGTTAGTTTCTCTAAAGGGGGAAGAGAGCCAAAATCTGAGAAGTTAGAGCTGGTGCACACTGACGTGTGGGGACCCGCTCCTGTTGCATCGCTGGGAGGTTCATACTAATATGTGACCTTTATCGACGACTCCACAAGAAAGGTGTGGGTTTACTTCATGAAAAACAAGCATGAAGTGATTTCGGTTTTCAAAATATGGAAAGCCATGGTTGAGATTGAGACGAATCTCAAGTTGAAGTATTTAAGGTCTGATAATGGTGGAGAGTACATCAGCGACGAGTTCAAGCGATATTGCGCTGATAATGGGATCAAGATGGAGAAGACTATTCCTGGAACGCCTCAACAGAATGGAATAGCGGAAAGGATGAACCGAACCTTGAATGAGCGTGCAAGGAGCATGAGATTGCACTGTGGATTGCCAAAGACGTTTTGGGCAGATGCAATCAATACTGCAGCCTTCTTAATAAACAGAGGACCGTCTGTACCGTTGGGATTTAAGATCCCTGAAGAAGTTTGGAGCGGAAAGAAAGTAAATCTTTCTTATCTAAAGGTGTTTGGATGCTTAGCTTATGTTCATCTTGATGATCCTGCAAGAAGTAAACTTCACTCGAAGTCTAACATGTGTTACTTCATTGGCTATGGTAACGCGGAGTTCGGTTACCGGTTTTTGGATGACGAAAATCGAAAGATCATCCGCAGCAAGAATGTTGTGTTCAACGAAGAAGTTCTGTACAAGGATAAGCTAAGAGAAGGCTCGGAGAGGAAAGAGCCTGGAGCTGTTGACTTAGAAGATATCCTGACACCGGAGTTGCCACAGGATACCGCAACAGCAGAAGAAGAAATCTCTCAAGACGAGAGTGGTGAAGCTGAAGAAAGTGATGATTCTGAAGTGGTCCCATATACACCAGTCACGGAGTTACGACGGTCAAGCAGAATCATCAGAAAGCCAGTAAGATTTTCTCCATCGCTCAACTACATTCTGCTAACAGACAGAGGCGAGCCTGAATGTTATGAGGAAGCTATGCAAGTTGATGAGTCGATCAAGGGGGAGCTTGCAATGAACGACGAGATGGACTCGTTGTTATCCAATCACACGTGGGAGTTAGCAGATTTGCCTAAAGAGAAATATGCATTGCATAACAAGTGAGTCTACCGAATAAAAGAAGAACCTGATGGGAGTAAGCGCTATAAAGCGAGGCTTGTTGTGAAGGGATTCCAACAAAAAGAAGGCGTTGACTACACTGAAATCGTCTCTCCTGTAGTCAAGATGGTAACCATCAGAACGGTTCTTGGGCTGGTAGCACAAGAAGATCTGCATCTTCAACAGATGGATGTGAAGACGGCATTTCTTCACGGTGATTTGGATGAGGAAATTTATATGAAGCAACCCGAAGGCTTTGAGATCAAAGGGAAGGAATGCCTTGTTTGCAAGCTTAAAAGGAGTTTGGCTTAAAACAAGCTCCAAGACAGTGGTATAAACGGTTTGACAGCTTTATTAAAGGTGTTGGTTTCTTAAGGTGTGAAGCTGACCACTGTTGTTACTTCAAGAGGCTTGAAGAGTCCTACTTGATATTGCTCCTATATGTCGATGACATGCTGATAGTAGAAGCAGACTTGCACGAGATCAATAGCTTGAAGACGAAACTCTCAGAAGAGTTTGCGATGAAAGACCTTGGAGAAGCAAGACAGATTCTAGGGATGAGAATCAGTAGAAGAAAGGAAGGTCTTAAGTTATCACAAGAGGAGTATGTGAAGAAAGTCCTCAAGAGGTTTAACATAGATGACGCAAAGCCAGTTAGTACTCCCCTGGCAAGTCACTTTCGGTTATCCAGAGAACAGTCTCCAAAGACGGAAGAAGATATGGCATATATGGATAAAGTTCCATATGCTTCTGCTATTGGCAGCTTGATGTACGCGATGATATGTACAAGGCCAGACATTGCACATGCAGTGGGAGTCGTCAGCAGATTTCTGAGCAATCCAGGAAAGGAACATTGGGAAGCCGTTAAGTGGATTTTCAGATATCTAAAAGGAAATCCAAGCTTATCGCTATGTTTCACGAAGTCTAAGCCGGGATTGCGGGGATAAGTTAATGCTGACAATGGAGGTGACATTGACAGCACGAAGAGCACAACCGGATATGTCTACACCTTTGGCGGTACTGCAATTTGTTGTGTTTCAAAGTTGCAGAAAATTGTATCTCTGTCAAGCTGTGAAGCTGAGTATGTTGCGGTAACGGAGGCAACAAAAGAGATGATGTGGCTACAGTCTTTTCTAGAAGAGCTAGGCTATGACCAAGAGAAAAGTGTGTTATACTGTAATAGTAAAAGTTCCATCGGTTTGGCAAAGAATCCGGTTTACCATGCTCAGACGAAGCACATACATCGTCGGTATCATTTCATCAGATCAGCGTTGAAAGATGAAATGTTGGTGCTTGAGAAGATCTCACGAAGCAAGAATCCGACAGACATGTTGACGAAGGTCATGCCATGTGATAAGCTGAGGTTGTGTGCAACCTTAGTTGGCTTGTTGGAGTAACAAACTGAGAAGACCTGCGACATTGATCAAGGTGTTAAGACAGATTGAAATCAGTCTTCAAGTGGGAGATTGTAAGTCAAAGAACACGTTTTTTTTGTGTTGGCCGGTGATGGACGGTGAAGTTGGACGGTGAAAGAGGAGGCCATTTTGTCAATAATTATGGCTTTCACATGTCCAAGCTTCTGCTATAAATACTCAACGTAAGGTGAAGAGCAAAGCATCCCAAATCAAGAAAACACAGAGAGAACAAAGAAAGAGAAGAAGAGAAGGAGAGAAAAAAAAATTCACAAAAAATCTTCTTAAAAAAATTACGAGTAATTTTTTAAGTGTATTTGGGATCGGGGTGTGAGTTGAGAGCTTGTAAAAATTTTCCGGGTTGATAATAAAAGATCCGTAGCAGGTCCGGAGACGTAGGCAACATTGGCCGAACTCTGTTAACAATTTTATGTGTATGCTCTTTTTCCGTTCCCATAAATTCTGGTTTACCGCAAAATTTGACCGCGTATTTCCTAACGGTCACGGGATTCTAGATGTTCATGGCAAAGCAAGCAAGAAGCATCCACTTGAGGATTCAACTTGAGAACTCTGTCACCTGTTGACCGTTGATCCTTAGTAGCCAACCAAGTGAACATAATACTTTGGAGTTGCAGCAGAGAACCAATCTCCTTTATACCAGACCACTTCCTATTATTAAAACATAATGAAAATAATCAAATAATTATAATAAGAAATCAATTGATATGTTTATTTATTTTCATATTTTTTTCTAATTTTTAATTATTAATATTATATATTTTTTTATAATAAATTAAATAATATAAAAATATTTTGATTAATATATTTATATTTTGCTATTCCATAAATTATCCATTCGTACAACTAAATCATTTTGCACCAACTAAAATTTTTTTTTTCTCCAAATTTTTTTTATTATTTTCCAAGTTTAATTTTTTTCCATGATCTCCCGATTAAGTAACCGGAGCCACGTGCACACATTTCCCATCTAATGGACTTTTTTCATATTCTTCTTATTCTATTTCTACATTTTATTGATTGGCTAAATACACAAATCACATTTTTACTTTTAATGGACAATTCAAGTTACAAGAAGAAAAGAAATTGAATCACACCGTCTTTTCGTATGCCTGATGGGAAATCGGAGCAGCGTGCTTAAATAAAAGTAATAAAGGCGGTCATTGATTGAATGGTACTGCACATGCCTAGTTCCTTTATTTAACTGTGTTTTATAACGTTTCTATCTACAAAAGTGTCGACATGGCTTCTGCAAATCGTCAACAGAACAAGCTTGATGCCACGTTCAAAGCTATGTTCAAAACTGATGCAGATAACTTTCAGAAGCTTCTAGAATGCTTAGAGCCGCTACGCCAGAACCATGTACAAGTTGACAGCTTTATGCTTTCCGATTTGCTCAGCTTCTTTCTGACACCAACCCGAATGGTTAAGCACGTACAAGTCCTAACAACGATCCCTTACAAAGATGTACGCGATAGTGTGTTATCCAAGGCATATTCCTTAGGGATTTGTCCTCAAAGCCATGAAATGAATCTACTTCACATCTACGAAGTTTGCGAGTGGATGAAAACTAGAACAGGTACTGAAGCTATTGTCGAAGTACAACGTACCGAGAAGCTAAAAAGACGAGCCATTTCGCAAGGGAGGACAGTGGCAGAATCGGCTATGATCAGAGCGTTTAACGCTCAGTTGGCTGAATATAGCTCTGAGCTCAAGAAAGCTCTGCAGGATGATAGTGTCGGTCTCCAGGATAAGTACTGGCCAGTTTCTGTATTTAATGTAGACACCAATATTTCCCAAGAAGAAGCTGTTCTTGCTTATTGTAGGAACGATGGAGTGAAAGGTGGTTTATTCAAGTATGTTGAAGGATTGATTGAGCGTAAGATGAAAAATTTTGCTATACGCGAAGCGAGTAAGCTTCGGGTTGTTCTCAAGGAGATGCAATGTTTCGGAGTTCCGGTTGATGAAGATGTAGAAGTTGAGTTTTCTCCGACTAAAGATGCGAATTGTCGTGTGGGTGGGAAGAGGAAGTCTGTACTTGGTCATAGCGGAGAAACATCTTATGAGATGAAGAAACGTCCTAAACAAAATAAGTAGATTTAACTTCAGAAAAGGTTTCATTAATGTTTTTTTTTGTCTCTCGAGTCTCTTTGTCCTACGACCATCTCCAACCCACCTCTATTTTCATCTTTATATTTTCTTCTAAAATAGAGAATCTCTATTATAGAGGTGAATTTGCTCCAATGTATGCCTCTATAATAGAGTTTTTCTATTTATAGAGAAAAATATAGATGTGCTATTTTCACTTTTAAATATAGAGGTAAAAAGTAATATTCCTCTATATTTTCCTCTAAAATAGAAGAACTCTATTATAGAATTATACATTGAAGCAAATCCATCTCTATAATAGAGATCTCTATTTTAGAAAAAAATATAGAGGCATACATTAGAGATGCTCTAACGTGTATGTCTCGTCTTTTGTTGTACTGGTGTCTTTAGATGTTAATTCAAATATTTTCTTTGAAAGTAAATTCAATGTTTTTAAACAGGCTAACATCAACCAGATAGTTGTTGTTACTAAGCTCAGATTTATATCCACAGTAATTGTAGGGGATGAATTCGACCATCCCTCAAGGCCCGAAGAATAGACGGTCCGGCCCGTATAAGACATAGCGACAGCTCGGGTTGATGGCTTGGAGCGCCGATCCCTCGGCGCGACGCGAGAGTGCTTTTGGTCGATCGCAGGTCGACTAAAAGCATCCAGCTCGACGGCTCCTCGAAGCAACGTGGACTTTTCGGCCCAACGAGTTAAAAGCCCACGAAGGCGACGCGAGCAAGGTCACGAAAGAGCACCAAATCGGCTATATAAGGAGAGAAGGGTGCGACGTAAAGAGGATCCGAAATCACTCACACATACTTGGCGGCTAGATTAGGGTTTTACCTTTATTCTCTCGCCATATTGTACTTTCCCGGCAAGCTTTCCGAGCTCCGGTTTCCTTTCTGGCGCAGTACCGAAGACATCTGTTTAATACAGATCGAGCGACCGGCGCGACACCGGCACATGCTGAAGACCAAGATATGAACGACGGCGATACGGCTCAAACCCGTGGAGGCCTTGATGCCCAGACCATAAACGAACTCGCCACGTTAAAGCAATGAGTGCTCGATATCAACTCTAAGATTCACAATGTAACGATGTCTGCTCCGTAAATCGAGCGTGTCCTCGCAGAATCTCTCCGGATGCCGTTCACAGAAAAAATAACGGGGGTTTGACTCCGAAATATGGAAAAGCTCCGTCTTCCGACCTTCGATGGCGTTTCTGACCCCTCCGCCCACGTCACATCCTTCAACATCGCGATGCGACGCGCAAACCTCTCCGACGAAGAGAAAGACGCCGGCTTTTGCCAGCTTTTCGTCGAAACCCGTGATGGACCGGCCGTTAACTGGTTCACCGGCCTCCAAAAGAACTCAGTCAACTGCTTTCACGATCTCTCGACGGCCTTCCTCAAGAACATATCATGTTTACTCGTCAGGAAGCTACCGCCACAGACCTCTGGAATCTCAATCACGCTAATGGGCAGAGCCTCCAGGATTTCATGGAGAAGTTTAAATCCGTCGTCTCAAAGGTCGATGTACGAGACCACATAGCTGTGGAATCGTTGATGAACACCCTCCATATTAAATCACCGTTTCGATCCGACCTCTACCGGCACCCGACGAGATCCGTGCCAGAAGCTATCGCCCGATCCAACAACTTTATCCGTATGGAAGAATATACCAGGGCGAAGGCGGAAAAAAAAGCGGCGGGAGAACAAACACTCGCCCGAACGAACGACACCCGTCAGGAACCTCGCCAGCATTCTTCGAGAGGAAAACCGAACCAGAAAAGGGGTTACATGAACGACATGGACGAAGAAGAACCCCCGGGCTCCGCAGTTGTCGTGTGAGAGAAGGTATGGAATCACTGGGACCGAGACTCCGCACATAAGTCATCCAGCTCCTCCGAACCAACGAGTTCAAACGCTGCCGAGCCTAACAAGTGGTGCTCGTATCACAAGGTCAAGTCACACGACACGAAGGATTGCAAGGTTCTTTATTGACATTTCCTCGAGTCGGTCGAAAGTGGTAAAATCGAGATAGAGTCTCCCCCGCAGAAGCCGAAGAACAATAAAAGCTGGAGCAAGAACAAAGAAAAGAAAACTCAGAAGTCTCAAGCCAGGGCTCCTCAAAACGAAGAAAGACCCAGCCCCGAGAAAGCTCCCATGACCAACCTGAAGGACCCTAAGATCGGATTGCCCTCGACTGGATTCGTTTGGATATGAACTCCGGAAAGGAGAACTGATGGAGTGAAGGGTCGCACAAGGGTTGCGGAAGTTCCCTTGATATTTCCGGCTTCAAGGGTGCTTGATATGACTCACAAGTCCGCCAAGGAAGAACTTGAACTGGTTGCTTGATATGACACACAAGACCAACTAGTTGAGAAGTGAATTGCTCGGATATGACTCACCAAGACAATCGACAACAAGTTCTAAAGAGAACAAATAGTATAAACTCAGAAACTTAATCCAAAATGATCTAATATTGTTAATGAGAAAGAACACTTATTCATAGTACAAGTAGGAGACAAAGAGACAACTTGACTAGAAGTTTGAAAGACAAATAAAATTAAAGACAATTGACTAGAATTTTGAAAGACATACGAAAAAGACTCTTCAATTTGTGGACTGGTCAAAGTGATCCTTAGGCTGGCTTGTGTCCGGCTGGCTGAACCGCGGTAAGGATCAGTACTGTCGCGGGCTGGTCCGTCTGTACCGAATTGTTCGTCTTCCGAACCATCTTTGACCACAAACGTCCTAAGTCTTCTGAAAGATGAAGAATCTGTGCCTTAGAGAGATTCGGATGATCAAAGTTGCATAAACTGATCAAACTGATCGATCAGTTCGTCCATCGATCAGTTCGTCCATATGGCCGGTATGTTCCAAATGGGCGAGTAGAGAGAAGTCGCGTCCTGTTCCTTGTTCAGCTCGGCCCAAGTTGCTTCTGGCTTGACCGTCAGTCTGAGATTGGCGAGTTGTCCGGGAGAGAGACGATCCGGTACTGTCAGTTCGGTTGATAGGTCGAGGATCCAGTCTAAGCTCCTTTCCGTCCATCCGTGGATCGATCCGGTACACAGCTCGGCCTTGCTGATCGGTTCGGCTGGGATGATGAACCTCGGTTGGAATGTCCTGATCTTACTGATGGTCGGGTTCCTCGGACTGAGGCACATCATTCCCTCCCTCTTCAAAAGGATTTGTCCACAAATCTGGATCATCTACAAGAAAAGGAGATAGATCAGCAACATTAAAACTTGAAGAGATATCATACTTACCTTCCAAGTCAAGCTGGTAAGCATTATCATTGATCTTCCTAAGAATCTGGAATGGACCATCGACTCTAGGCATAAGTTTGGACTTTCTTTCTTCCGGGAATCGTTCCTTCCTCAAATGAACCCAAACCAAGTCACCTTCTTTGAAAACCAACTCCTTTCGCTTCTTGTTGGCATATCTTTTGTAACCCTCGGTTTTGGTTTCAATGTTGACTCGAACATGTTCATGAAGCTTTTTGATGGTGTCCGCCCTTCTTTTACCATCTGTACTAACTCTTTCACTCAAAGGCAAAGGTAAAAGATCAAGTGAAGATAAGGGATTAAAACCATAAACAACTTCAAAAGGAGAGAACTTTGTAGCTGAATGCATAGCATGATTATAAGCAAACTCAACATGAGGCAAGCAATCTTCCCAAGACTTAAGATTTTTCTTGACCAAAGATCTAAGCAAAGCAGACAAAGTTCGATTTACAACTTCAGTTTGACCATCAGTTTGCGGATGACAAGTTGTGGAAAACATCAATCTCGTTCCTAACTTAGACCACAAAGTTTTCCAAAAATAACTAAGAAACTTAGCATCACGATCAGAAACAATGGTCTTAGGCATTCCATGCAATCTCACAATTTCCCTAAAGAACAGATCAGCAACTTGTACAGCATCATCAGTTTTATGGCAAGGAATAAAGTGAGCCATTTTCGAAAATCTATCTACAACCACAAAGATAGAGTCTCGGCCATTCTTAGTTCTAGGCAAACCAAGAACAAAATCCATCGAAATATCAATCCAAGGATGAGAAGGAATGGGTAAGGCCGAGTACAAACCATGATTGGATGCCTTGGCTTTAGACTTCTTGCACACCACACATCGGCCACAAATTCTCTCAACATCCTTCATCAAGCTAGGCCAATAGAAATGATCATACACGGGCTTGTATGTCTTCTTGATTCCAAAGTGTCCCATAAGACCTCCTCCATGAGATTCCCTGAGAAACAACTCCCTCAAAGAACATTGGGGCACACACAAACGGTTATCATAGAAAAGAAAACCAGAATTTCGATAGTATTTGCCGTAAGCCACTCTGGAACACTTGTTAAAAATTTCTTTAAAATCCGGATCAGAAGCATACAAGTCTTTGATAAATTCAAAACCAAGAAGTTTTGTTTCGAGGGCCGAAAGAAGAGTATACCTTCGGGACAAGGCATCAGCCACAACGTTTTCCTTACCTTGCTTGTATTTGATGACATAAGGAAATGTCTAAATGAACTCAACCCAGCGGGCATGCCTCTTGTTCAACTTCTGTTGGCCCTTAAGGTGTTTCAGAGACTGGTGATCCGTGTGGATAACGAACTCCTTAGGCCAAAGATAGTGTTGCCACGTTTGGAGGGCTCTTACCAAAGCATACAGCTCTTGATCATAAGTTGGGTAGTTGAGTGTGGCGCCACCAAGCCTCTCACTGAAGTAAGCAATGGGGTTCCTATCCTGCATTAAGACTGCACCAATACCAACATCAGAGGCATCACATTCGATCTCAAACGTTTTAGAAAAGTCAGGAAGAACAAGTAAAGGGGCATTAGTCAACTTCCCTTTAAGAATTTGGAAGGCTTCTTCTTGAGCTTGTTCCCATTTGAACCCAACATTCTTTTTAATGACTTCGGTCAATGGGGCCGCTATGGTACTGAAGTCTTGGACGAACCGTCGATAGAATCCGGCAAGGCCGTGGAAGCTCCTTACTTCACTCACGTTCGTTGGACTTGGCCAGTCTCGGATGGCTTTGATTTTCTCCTCGTCCACTCTAAGTCCTTCAGCACCTACAACAAAACCTAAGAACACCACATGATCTGTGCCAAAAGAACACTTTCCAAGGTTAGCAAACAAATGTTCCTTTCTAAGAACTTCAAGGACAGATTTCAAGTGTTTCTTATGTTCATCCATGTTCTTGCTGTAAACAAGAATATCATCAAAGTAAACTACCACAAAATGACCAATGAAAGCTCTCAAGATATGGTTCATCAAGCGCATGAAAGTGCTAGTTGCATTAGTAAGACCAAATGGCATGACCAACCATTCATACAATCCTAGCTTTGTTTTAAATGCAGTTTTCCATTCATCTCCTTCTTTTATACGGATTTGGTGATAGCCACTTTTCAAATCTATTTTAGAAAAGACAAATGAACCGTAAAGTTCATCAAGCATGTCGTCTAGTCTAGGAATGGGATGCCTATACTTTACCGTAATGTTGTTGATGGCATGGCAGTCCACACACATGCACCATGATCCATCCTTTTTGGGGACAAGTAGAACTGCTACGGCACAAGGACTGAGGCTTTCCCTGATGTAACCTTTCTCCATAAGGTCTCCAATTTATTTCTCGAGTTCCTTGGTCTCCACCGGATTGGTTCTGTAAGCTGGCCGGTTAGGTAGAGATGCACCCGGAACAAAGTCAATCTGATGTTCAATTCCTCGCACTGGTGGCAAACCCTTTGGGTTCTTATCTGGAAAGACATCAGAAAATTCCTGCAAAACATCTAGCAAATCACTCGGAACTTCTGGTGCAAGGGTAGAAGAAGTAGAAGCCATCAGAGATTTTTTGTACACAAGTAAAAGAAAGGGATTTTGAGAGTAAAGAGACTTCTTAACCTGACTTTGCTTGATAAAGAAGTTGGAGTTCCGGATTGATGACTCAGGTTTGTCCGGTTTGGACTCTTGTTCACGGTTCTTTTTGAGTTGGAGCTGGTCTTGATGGACTTCCAAGGGCGAGAGAGGTACAAGCGTGATCTTCTTTCCTTTATGGTCAAAGGAGTGCTTGTTTGTGTAACCATCATGGACGGTTCTTTTATCAAACTGCCATGGACGTCCCAACAGGACATGACAAGCATCCATGGGAAGAACGTTGCACACAATCTCGTCTTCATAACGTCCAATGGTGAGAGGGATCGTGACTTGCTCCTTAACATACTGTTCACCAGTTTCATTGAGCCATTCCAACCTGAAAGGACGAGAAAGAGGTCGAGTAGCTAGACCTAGTTTCCTGACAAGAGTATCACTAGCAACATTAGTACAACTCCCACCATCAATGATCAAAGAACAAACTTTTTCAGAGATTAAACAACGAGAATGAAAGAGATTCTCCCTTTGTTCTTTTTCATTGGTTTTGGGCTGAACACTCAAGGAACGTCTAGTGACCAGTACTGGTCCGTGAGCTGGATAGTCAAAGCTATCTTCCTCATCAAAGATCGGCTCAGAATCCAGATCAAAGGTCGGGTCAAGGTCATTGTTCGTGTAGCCGTTCGCGTGGCCATCCGTCTCATCGAAGATGGGATCGTTCCAAACCTTCCTAGTAACGAGCAATGGTCCGTGATGTGGGTAGTCAAAGGATTCCTCTTCCTCATCAAAGATGGGACCAAGATCCTCCTTGTCTTCTTGTTCATCCTCGGACTCAACTTCACCATTTTCCATGAGAATCATCACACGCTGGTTTGGACAGTTCTTGGCATAATGTCCTAGCCCTTGACATTTGAAACATCTAATGTCTCTTGCTCGGCTTGAAGTGTCTACTGCCTTTCCTATGTCATCACGAGTAGAAACATCAGTTTTAAAAGCAGTATGTGTTGTGACAGGCGACTTACCTTTGGTTTGATAGCTTGGCTTAGGAGCATAGGCCGGTTTAGGAGAGTAGGTCGGCTTAGGAGTAGTGGCCGGTTTTGAGAAACTCCTTCTCTTGAGTTGTTGCTCGATCAAGATGGCTTTGTGTAGCATCTGTTCCACACTTCCATACTCTTGAAGATCCATACGATCTTGGATGTCACGGTTGAGGCCTGAAAGAAAGCGAGCCATAGTGGCGTCCAAAGGTTCATCCGTGTCCGTCTTGATCATCAAAACTTCCATCTCTTGGTAATAGTCTTCCACAGATTTGGTTCCTTGAAGCAAACGCCTTAGCTTCTGGTGGAGATCGCGGTGATAATGGGCTGGCACGAATCGTTTACTCATCAACAAGGTAAGCTCATCCCAAGTCTCAATCGGCCGTTCACCTGTTCTCCTCCTGTGGGTCAACACTTGATCATACCAGTTAATAGCATAGCCAGAGAATTCAGTGGCAGCAAGCCTTACTTTTTCTAAGTTCAGAATAGTTTTGACAATCAAAGACATGCTCGATTTTTCTTTCCCACTCAAGAAAAGCATCAGGATCGTTTTTACCCTCGAAAGGTGGAATTTTCAATTTCAATCCGTTCAAGCAATCATCAGTACGATTGTTTCTAGCAAATGGATTGACATCACCTGGGTTTCGAGTTCTATGACCTCTTCTTGGCCGGTAAGCGGATCTGACCTCATCCTCTTGGGCGTACTCATCATGGGACTCATCATCTGACCGGGCGTTCCTTCGCGGCTGATTGGTTCTTGTTCCCGATCTAGGATGGGGCTGGCTTACTTGCAGTTCGTCAAGCCTTTGATGGATCTGCTCTAGACCTGTATTTATAAGGTTAGTAAAAGAATCATTCAAAGCTCGCATCTGAAGATTAGACAGTCCAGCAACTGAATTTCCGGGACGGTTTTGATCTTCGTTGCCACTCATGGTTGCTGAAATTTTTTAAACACAAAACGTTAGGATTAAAACTTCACACTCTCAAGTGTTTGTACCTCACCCACACACGTGTTTCTCTCGATTTTTAAAGTGATCACTCAAGTTTTACTCAAAGTTCTAAGAAGAACAGATCTCGGAATCTGGATGGCCAAACTCAAGCAAAACACACAGGAGTTTTAAAAGAGAGAAAGAAAAGAGTTTTGTTTTTAAAGGAATCCGTTTTAACCTCCTCAAAGGCTGGATTTCTCCTCAGCCAGCAGGCTTCCTCTTCCACCACCAATCCACTAAGCAAACTCTTTTCTCTTTTTTTTTTTTTTTTTTTAAAACGGATCTTGCTTGTTTTTTTTTTTATAAGTGGATGGTAATGAGGGGCCCGGATTCAAGATAGACAGATGAAGAAGTGTTTAGAAGAAATGGAAGATGAGAAGATGGATCGAGATAGAGAATACCAGACGAGTGGCTCTGATACCACTTGAAGGACCCTACGATCGGATTGCCCTCGACTGGATTCGTTTGGATACGAACTCCGGAAAGGAGAACTGATGGAGTGAAGGGTCACACAAGGGTTGCGGAAGTTCCCTTGATATTTCCGGCTTCAAGGGCGCTTGATATGACTCACAAGTCCGCCAAGGAAGAACTCGAACTGGTTGCTTGATATGACACACAAGACCAACTAGTTGAGAAGTGAATTGCTCGGATATGACTCACTAAGACAATCGACAACAAGTTCTAAAGAGAACAAATAGTATAAACTCAGAAACTTAATCCAAAATGATCTGATCTTATTAATGAGAAAGAACACTTATTTATAGTACAAGTAGGAGACAAAGAGACAACTTGACTAGAAGTTTGAAAGACAAATAAAATTAAAGACAATTGACTAGAATTTTGAAAGACATAAGAAAAAGACTCTTCAATTTGCGGACTGGTCAAAGTGATCCTTCGGCTGGCTTGTGTCAGGCTGGCTGAACCGCGGTAAGGATCAGTACTGTCGCGGGCTGGTCCGTCTGTACCGACTTGTCCGTCTTCCGAGCCATCTTTGACCACAAACGTCCTAAGTCTTTTGAAAGATGAAGAATCTGTGCCTTAGAGAGATTCGGATGATCAAAGTGCATAAACTGATCAAACTGATCGATCAGTTCGTCCATATGGCCGGTATGTTCCAAATGGGCGAGTAGAGAGAAGTCGCGTCCTGTTCCTTGTTCGGCTCGGCCCAAGTTGCTTCTGGCTTGACCGCCAGTCTGAGATTGGCAAGTTGTCCGGGAGAGAGACGATCCGGTACGGTCAGTTCGGTTGATAGGTCGAGGATCCAGTGTAAGCTCCTTTCCGTCCATCTGTGGATAGATCCGGTACACAGCTCGGCCTTGCTGATCGGTTTGGCTGGGATGATGAACCTCGGTTGGAATGTCCTGATCTTCCTGATGGTCGGGTTCCTCGGACTGAGGCACATCACAACCTTAACCTCGAGGATGAGTCCACCGATGAGGAACGACCGAAGAACCGGCGACGAGTGGAAGGAATTCTCTCTCGCCCATTAAGTTCTCCGTCATTCGAGCAAAAGCGCCTTACAACGCTATCCTCAGCACCCCATGATTGCACTCCATGAAAGCCATTCCCTCAACTTATCACCAGTATATTAAATTCCCTGGGATGGACAGAACAACACAGACGATCCGTGGAGACCAGCGAGCCACGAGGGAGCTGTTTATCGCCGCAGTCAAGCTACAACAGTCAACTTCTCTCGTCAACTCAGTCGCCAAGCCAATTCATAAGATCTATCCCCAGAAGGAGGAAATCCGGGAAGTCCGCATTGATGAAACTGACCCGTCAAAGGCCGTGCGCGTCAGAGCCTTTCTCTCCGATGAAATGCAATCACAAATCATCTCCTTCCTCAAAACGAACGCTTCGACTTTCGCATGGACAACTTCTGATATGAAGGGAATAGACCATGCAGTGACCTCTCACGAGTTGAACGTTGACCCGACGTTCAAGCCTATCCGACAAAAAAAGACGGAAGCTCGGACCAGAGCGGTCTAAAGCTGTGAACGAGGAGGTCGAAAGGGTGCTCGACGCAGGCTTCATCATCGAGGTATGGTATCTGAAATGGCTAGCCAATCCCGTCGTGGTAAAGAAAAAGAACGGGAAGTGGTGTATTTACGTCGACTTCACCGATCTAAACAAAGCATGTCCCAAGGACAGCTACCCGCTCCTTCACATGATCGCTCGGTAGAATCAACGGCCGGTAACGAACTCTTAACATTTATGGATGCCTTCTCGGGGTACAACCAAATTCTGATGCACCCAGACGATCGTGAGAAGACGGCCTTCATAACGGATAGGGGGACGTACTGCTACAAAGTCATGCCTTTCGGCCTGAAGAACGCAGGGGAAACTTACCAGCGTCTAGTCAACCGAATGTTCGCTGACAAGCTTGGCGACACTATGGAAGTTTACATCGACGACATGCTGGTCAAATCGCTTCATTCCGAGAACCACCTCTACCATCTGCGAGACTGTTTCAAGACGCTAAATGAGTATATGATGAAGCTCAACCCGGCAAAGTGTACCTTCAGCGTCACCTCAGGCGAGTTCCTGGGCTACATCGTCACCCAACGAGGCATCGAAGCAAACCCTAAGCAAATCACAGCGATCCTTGACCTTCCAAGCCCGAAGAACAGTCGTGAAGTCCAGCGTCTAACAGGGAGAATCGCAGCCCTCAACAGATTCATCTCGCGATCTACTGATAAATGCCTCCCTTTCTATGAACTCCTGTGAGGAAATAAAAGATTCATATGGGAAGAGAAATGCGAAGAAGCATTCAATCAGCTAAAGCACTATCTCACAACACCTCCGATTCTGTCGAAGCCCGAGGCTGGTGACACCCAGTCCCTATATATCGCCATCACGTCCTCAGCGTTCAGTAGCGTTCTCATCCGAGAAGATAAGGGCGAGCAAAAGCCCATTTTCTACATCAGCAAGCGCATGACCGAGCCGGAAATGCGATACACGACCATGGAGAAGATGGCTCTCGCCGTCGTCACCTCGGCGAGAAAACTCAGACCTTACTTTCAATCACATACGATCGAGATACTCTCCAACCAGCCCCTCAAAACGGTGATGCAAAACACCAACCTATCGGGAAGATTAACCAAGTGGGCAATGGAACTCAGCGAGCACGACATCGTGTACAAGAATCGTATTGCAGCCAAGTCGTAGGTCCTTGCTGATTTCCTGATCGAGTTAACGCTAGCACTCGAACATGATCTAATCCTACCAAGCAAAAATTGGATACTGCACGTAGATGGGTCATCTACGAACAAAGGTTTGGGGGCAGGCGTGCAACTGCAGTCACCTACAGGCGAGCTAATTCGCGAGTCATTCAGCTTTGGCTTCGCGGCATCAAATAGAAGCTGAATACGAGT
Organism: Brassica napus; assembly: GCF_020379485.1. Lineage (NCBI taxonomy): Eukaryota > Viridiplantae > Streptophyta > Magnoliopsida > Brassicales > Brassicaceae > Brassica > Brassica napus. The sequence continues at coordinate 29,232,190 of NC_063448.1, read as the reverse complement.
CTCTCATCGCGGGCCTCCACCTCGCTAAAGCAGTCAAAGCCAAGAGAGTCAGCGCATAATGCGATTTCCAACTCGTGGTCAGCCAATATCTCGGCGACTACGACATCAGGAATGATAGAATGGACGCATACCTAAAGCTCGTCAAGGACCTCACACTAGATTTTGAGTTCTTCGAACTCACGAAGGTTCCCCGCGGAGATAACATATGAGCGGACACCCTCACAGCCCTTGGAAGCAAACTGCATGACCAAGTGAAGCGAACGATCCCAATACACAAGATCGAGAAACCAAGTATAAGCCCAATGACTGAGCAGCTGGCCATCACAGCATCCGTCACCGACGCAATGCATATCAACAAAGCAGAACCTCGCACAATGGAAAGCCAACCCAGAGATTGGCGAAAGGAGTTCATCGCTGACTTAGCTGACGACAAACTGCCCACCGAAAAGTGGGAGGGAAGACGACTTAAGCGACGCAGCGCACATTACGTCGTGATGGACGGAGAACTCCATCGATGGACCGCAACAAAGGTACTCCTTAAATGCATTTCTAGCGACGAAACAAGACTCTTCATGGCCGAAACGCATGAAGGCGCAGCAGGCAATCACTCGGGTGGGCGAGCCCTCGCATTGAAAGTTAAGAATCTCGGTTTCCACTGGCCAACCATGAATGCGGACTGCGAATCCTACGTCCAGAAATGTGATAAGTGCCAGCGAAACGCTTCTACCATCCATAGTCCACCAGAATTTCTCCACACCTTGACCACACCATACCCATTCATGCGATGGGGAATGGACATAATAGGGTCGATGCCGAGCTCTCGCCAGAAGAGATTCTTCTTGGTCCTGACAGATTACTTCACTAAGTGGGTGGAATCAGAAGCCTACGCGAACATCACCGATAAATAAGTACAGAAGTTCATCTGGAAAAACATCATCTGCAGGCACATGCTCCCCTACGAGATAATCACTGACAATGGATCCCAGTTTATCTCGCACAACTTCAGAGAATTCTGCGATAGGTGGAGAATCCATCTCAACATGTCAACATCGAGAAACACGCAGAGTAACGATCAAAAAAGCGTCTACAAACAAAACTTTCATCGACGGCCTTAAGAAACGACTCGACTTGAGAAAGGGTTGCTGGGCCGATGAACTAGACGAAGTCCTTTGGTCCCACAGGACGACTCCGCGCGGAGCAACGAAAGCTAACCCTTTCTCGATGGCCTATGACCTTCAACAAAAGGGTACCTGTACTCGAAACCAACACAGGTGAAGCGATGGCTTCCGCCGAAGTAAACGTGACCAGCTTACGCCGATCTAAGATGCCACTGAATGTCGAACTTAACCACGACATGCTCCTCGACGCACTAGACGACATCGAAGAGAAACGCGACTAAGCGTTACTTCGCATTCAGAACTACCAACATCAGATCGAGAGCTACTACAACAAGAAGGTCAAGTCTCGACCTCTCGAACGGGTAACCTCATTCTCCAGAAGGTGTTCGAAAATACTAAGGAATGGAAGGCTGGCAAACTCAGAGCCAATTGGGAGGGACCATACAAGATTACCAAGATAGTCAAACCCGGAGTCTACCATCTCGAACCCTCAACCGGCGAAGCAGTGCCACGAGATTGGAACTCGAAGCACCTTCGACGTTTCCACAACTAAACAAACACCAAAGCGAGCGAATGACTCCCCAGTCACATTCACTCGTCTAAAAAAAAATCGAGTAATTGCGCTTCCCCAGCCACTTTTACCCGAAAAACAAAGAACTACGAATGGCTTGATCCTCCACAAAGAGGTACATAGGCATCCTTAACGGGTCCAGCTGTAACAAAAAAAAAAGAGTAATTGCGCTTCCCCTGCCACTTTTACTCGAAAAACAAAGAACTACGAATGGCTTGATCCTCCACAAAGAGGTACGTAGGCAGCCTTAACGGGTCCAGCTGTAACAAAAAAAAAAAACTCCTCCCTCGAGAAGTCAAACCGTTCATGCGATCCCCACACGAGCTTGCTCCGGCCTCTCAACCAAACGTACCGGCACTCGCACCCCACCATCGAGTATGTCCTGATCAGACACGTTCTCGCTGGGGCTTGGTCGTATCAAAGCATTAGCTGATATATATTAAATGATGACTTCTATCCATTTCATAATTTACTAATAAGGTTTGGCCGACCGAATGCTTAGAAATTACTTTGAAATCAGATCTAGAGCCGTCACCATTTAAAATTTTCTTGGTCTTAAGTTGCCCGCCTCTGGCACACGTCTAGTCAACGCACAGATAGCGGCATCAACGAGCAAAAAGAACTTAACGACTGACAGCTTAGCGACATGCGGTCGCAAGTCCATTAAACATACGACCTATACGAGACAACGTCAAAGATGACGATATCGTTGTCTCGATACAGAGTGAATCGCATGCTTCAACGAGTAGTCGCTGTCGCGACCAACGCCTACGGAGCTCTTAAAAATTCAAAGTCTAAACTTTCCTATGATCCTCCGAGAACTCTAAGTCAGATAGCGATTCTACGACTTACTGAGTATTCGAGATCTAAGGAAATCAAACGACTAACTGAAACTTCAAAGGAAAGGCTTTAAGAAAAAGAGAGTTCAAAAGCGTGAGAAAAAGCAAACAACAAAGACCTCTCCGGGCCAAGTCAATACACAACAAAAGAGTTCAAGTTTAAAAGAAACAACAGCAACAGAGCTACTCCTCAGCGTCTTCAACCTGCTCCTGCGCGACATCGTCCTTATCAGCAGATGATCCTGGAGGATCCGCATTCGCCGTTTGATCCACACCTTCGTTCTCGATACGGGGAGTCACCTCGCTCTCGCGAGCCTCAAATGGATTCTCAGGAGGGTTGACCTGGGAGTCGACCAAGGGAGAGTTAAGCAAGTCATCACCCTTTTCCTCGTCTATCTCTTCATCTTGATCCTTGTTGACCTCTCCGTCATCATCATCCTTACCCTATTCCCCGTCCTGCCCATCCTCCCGATCGACAGTAGAGGAATCAGAGATCTCCAGAACGGTGGTCTGAGCCTCGTTTTGCGTCGAGATCACTCCCTCGTCGACAGCTCGAACGTCAGAAATTGGCGCATTGCTTTATGGGGTACCATCTCCCGTAGAACGAGAGGGGACAACCGGATTTTCAAGACGAATAGTAGGGCTTTGGAGAGCGGCGGTGGTCCTCGGGTCGATCAGATGCGCATTGGTCCCGTGAGGGTCAAGGCCTACGAAGGCCCGCATGTCGACGAACTGTGAATCAAGCTTAAGCGGAAATAAGGCCAAGTCATTTTCGGGAATCTCGCCGGGGTTGAGCTTCAAAGCTTCCTGCTCAAACTGCTTCTCTTGAGCAGCAAACATATCGATGGTCTCTTGAGGAATGTCGCGACCACCGGCTTTCAAAGCTTTGAGACATTTCTTAGTTCTGAAGGCCTGACTCTGCAACAGTCGCATCGTGTCGAATGGCTCGCGACGGGCCCACCAATCAAGCAGATTCCCAAAATGCTTATTGCACTTTGCGACCATCTTAGTTTCGACCCTCACCTTTTCCTTTGTGACTTCGTAAATGTGCGAGTCCCTGAGTTGATCCAACTCTCTCTCTTGTGCCCTGCGGCCTTAACTCCCATCTCTTCCTTGAGATTGGCCTTTCGCAATTCCATAGCCGCGATAGTAGAACGAGCGATAGAAAGCTCAGCCTCAGCCGCGTTGGCTCGCTCTCGCTGAATCTTTCTCCGAGCAATCGCTCGCTCTCTCTCTCTCTTTTCAGCCATCTCCTTGTACTCGTCCTGCCACTCTGCTTTGCCACTCTGCTTTCTTTCGACGATAAAGCCTGTTCTTCACCGCCACTGCCTTCTCCGACCTCTCCAAGTTCGCGCGCGCTTCCTTCAGAGCCGTATCGTACTTTTCGATGACAAAGTTCATGCTTCCATTACCCTACGAGACACTGAAGCAAGACAGTTAAGCTTAGGAAACAAACGAGAGAAATGCGAAGAAGTCATAGGAAGAAACTTACCAGCAACTTAGTACGAGCAGCGTCGATATAATCATCCTTAAAGATCAGGTCTGTCACGGGTGGGAGAGGCTTCGGTCCACACTTGATTTGGCTAACCAGTTCCGCACACTTGTGTGGGACATAGATAAGTGGAGTTGGCCCGTCATATTCAAACGAGATGCGGTACGGAAACAAAACCCTTGAAGTCTTTTTTTCGAGCCGGAACCCCACTAGCCAACGCCCTGGGAACTGATGAATCAGGAGGCCCAGCAACACTTTGAAAAGCAGCGGAAGGAGCTTGACGACTAGTCATTCCCTGCTCGCCCGTTCGCTCCGACTTCTTCTTTATCTGAAGCGAAACTTCGGGTGAAGCATCCCCGGGCTCATCCGTTAAAGCCAAATTGAGAGACGGCTTGAAGAACCCTAAGGAACGAACACTCAACCGGATCTGATGATATGAACTCGATCTGAAGAGATAGAGAACTGATGGATTGTTTAGTGACACAAAGGGCTGCGGAAGACCCGATGATACTACCAGAAGTTTCAATGGCCGCTTGATTTGACACACAAGTCCGGCTCAAAGAAAGGGGATTCACTTGGAGATAACCTCACCAAGAGAACAAGGATGTTCTAAGCAAAGAACAAAGAGAGAAAACTCAAAAATGAATAAGGAAAAATCGAATGCTTTATTTCATGGATGTGTTCTCATACTTATACAACTTGTAGTCAAAGATACTAAATAAAAATGTATGAAAAAGAGACATAGAAAATAAATAGAAGACCAGATCTAGTCAAAGCACAGAAAATAATGTTGACTGGTCGATTTGAACCCTTCGGCTACCCTTGTCCAGATTCAGTGCATCCGACAGCACGTCCCGCGGTAAGGAGCAGTACACAGCCGGTAAGGTCTTCATGTTCGGACGGGTGATTCTCATGGACTGTTCCGGGCCAATGGAGGCTATGTCATCAGACAGCCTTAAGAGTCTTGCCTTAGAAAGATTTGGCTGCTCAAAGTTCATGAACTGATCGAAGTGTCGGATCAGTTCATCAGAACGATCGTTGGCTCGGCCTAAACGACTTAAGAGAGAGAGGCCACGGTCGGATTCGGATTCCACTCGACCAACTTCACTTCTGACTTGACCGATGGACTTAGCATGACGAACAGGACGAAAAAGGCGAGCTTCAGTACGATTGATTTGGCCATCTGGTCGCGGGTTATGCTGAAGTTCCAATCCGGATGAATGCGGGTCGAGACGATACACGGCCCGATCAGTCTTTCCGGCCCGATCGATGGACTGAACCTCAGTTGCATTATTCCGGACGTTCTGAACCTCGTTCTGATCTGATTCCATGGACTGATCCTCGGACTGGGGCACATGATTTCAGCATGCCAGCAGGCTAACCACCAAATGACACACAAAGATGATTGGCTGACCACCAAATCAACAAGCCGGTTCAAACCGATGAACTAGCTAAAAACTCTCTCTCTCACTCAGAGAAAAGAAGAATCGAAAATAAACAACCAAAACTGAACTGATTTTATTCATCAAAAAGACTACATATTTATAGTGTTTTGTAGTCAAAGACAATTAAAGAAAATGTGGGAAAATATTGCATTGAAAATACAAATTTGACTAGATCTAGTCAAGGCACAGAAAATGGAGAAGACTAGATCTGGTCAAGGTACGGAAAATGGAGAAGACTAGTCAAGATGTCCAGGTTCATCCGAACCAGATGGATGCACGGGGTAAAGATAAGGACGCTTGCGGGATTGTCCGGATGGTCCGCCGGATGAGAATGCATGTCCGTCTTCAGTTTCTTCACCACCAAAGCTAAGTCTGGTTCGACCGTGGGTCTTAGAATGTCGAGTTGGTCGGGGAAGACGAGCTGTGGTTCGGTCGGTTCAGTCGTCTGGACGTGGTTCCAGCCGAAGCTCCAATCGGGACGCACGCGGGACGGCTCGGTCAGTCTGATCAGTACAGTCAGATGAACGAACCTTGGTCAAATTGTTCAGAACGTCTTGATCTCCATGCTGGTTGGCTCCAATGCACTGATCTACGAACCAGGGCACATCATTCCCTTCCTCTTCAAAAAGATTTGTCCTCAAATCTGAAACAATAAAAGGAAAAGGATTATAAGCAAAAGAACCATAATCAGAACGTTGCTCACCTTGAGTTCGGTCCGGTTTGTGAATGGAAGAAGATCCTTCTTGATGACCACAGTTTTGCTCTCCACCTGACCCTTACTTCGGTTCATGTGCATAGTCATCGAAAATTGGCAAAGGGTCTTCCTTTTCTGGCTCGGTTTCAACTTTTTCCAAAGTCACCAAGGGTTTCTGTTTTTGGCACTTGTTGGCATAATGACAGACCCTATGGCATTTGAAGCACCTGGTAAAAAGAGCCTTGCTTGTGGTTTTCACAGCCTTGCTTTTATCAGAAGACAACACATTAGTTTTCAAATCAGAATTTGAAAGAGAAGAACAATTACTTTGTTGTTTTGGTGCAGAAGAAGTGTTGGTGTTTCCCTTCTTTTTGAGTTGCCGGACAACATGAATCGCCTTAGGCAACATCTTTTCCCAGCTGGCATAAGTCTGATGCTCGTTCTGATCAGGCACATCACGGTTGCTTCTCTTGGATTTGGTGAAGGGACGATCACCACTTCTGACCCACTTCTCATCATCGCACATGTTTTGTCTCTTCCTTTGTTTCTGCACAAAGTCAAACCCATTAGAAGCAAACTGTTTCTTATCAAAAATCAATTGCTCATTTTCAAAAAAAGTTTTAAAAGGAAAGTAGACGTCTTGTTGTGGTTTTGATTTCTTGAGAAGTCCAAACATCATGAAAACACTTAACAAAGTTAGCAAATAAAAATCCTCACACACTCAAGTGTTTAGCTCACGATTTTTAGATGGTCACTCAGAGTTCTTTCACTTGTTCAAAGGATGATAGGCAGTCAAAATTCAGCAATCAAAACTCAAGACAAACTTTTGTGGGAAAAAGAAAAGAGAAAGAAAGATGAAGAGATTTTTGATATGGATCCGCCTTAACTGTCCTAAGGCTGGGTTTCTCTTCAGCCAGCAGGGTTTCTCTTCCACACTCCCCCTGGATTTCTCTTCAGAACTGATTCAAGCAAAAACTTTTTTTTTATCGATTTTTTTTTTTATAATAGGCGATCACAAGGGAGTAAAGGAACAGCCCGGATCCAAAAAATAAGAAAAGAAAAACGTGGAGAGATGAGAAGATGAAAGATGAAAGAAAACAAACCAGCCAAAGTAGCTCTGATACCACTTGAAGAACCCTAAGGAACGAACACTCAACCGGATCTGATGATATGAACTCGATCTGAAGAGATAGAGAACTGATGGATTGTTTAGTGACACAAAGGGCTGCGGAAGACCCGATGATACTACCTGTTGGGATAAAAACGGTTACGACGAAGTTAATATCCAAATCTCCGCAAAATACGAATATGTCTTTCCGCAACAAATCAAGCTCGGTCAAGAGAACGTCGCAACGTATGTTCCAGAGATAAAACTTCGTTCGAATTCAAACATAAGCCATCGGAAACATACCCAGACCAGTTACGGATAGGTCTGAGTATGACGATCGGAACACGGACGAACCAATCTCGGTCATTACGCAACTACCACACATGCACGCTATCCGGTCGCTACGTAGCGACCGAGCGTCTGTTCCGCTAGGTTGCTACGTAGCGACCGAGCTCGAGCCAAAGCTCGGTCGGTCCGTAGCGACCGAGCATCTGTTCCGCTTGGTCGCTACGTAGCGACCAAGCTCGAGCCAAACCTCGGTCGCTACGTAGCGACCGAGCGTCCGTTCCGCTCGGTCGCTACGTAGCGACCGAACTCGAGCCAAAGCTCGGTAGCTACGTAGCGACCGAGCGTTCGTTCCGCTCGGTCGCTACGTAGCGACCAAGCTCGAGCCAAAGCTCGGTCGCTACGTAGAGACCGAGCGTTCGTTCCGCTCGGTCGCTACGTAGCGACCGAGCTCGAGCCAAAGTTCCGTCGCTATGTAGCGACCGAGTGTCCGTTCCGCTCGGTCGCTACGTAGCGACCGAGCTCGAGCCAATGCTCGGTCGCCACGTAGCGACCGAGCGTCCGTTCCGCTCGGTCGCTATCTAGCGACCGAGCTCGAGAGAAAGCTCGGTCGCTACGTAGCGACCGAGCATCCCTTCCGATCGGTCGCTACGTAGCGACCAAACTCTTCCAAAACGTTGATACGACATTAGTCCATGTATTCTCGTCTACCCTTCGATGCTATCTCCCGAAGACCGTAGCGAACCCATTTCATGTTTCCCGCCATTCTAAGTCATCGATCAAACTTTACGGTAAAAACCGCGGAAAGCTCGTTCTTTATCGAAAGAAGCCGTAATAAAAGCTTCGAGCCATAAGACGGCCCAAAGGGACCTAAGACATGACTCGAGGCCCAACTTACGATTTCTTAACCAATACCCCGTAAGCCGCATGACGGTTTACGCTTGGTTCGCAAAGGAAAGATAAATGTCAAGTTTCCGCGGATAAATACGAAATTTTGAAGAAAATTACGAAGATCGGAAAAAATGGAGATATTCCATTTTTACGCTATGACGGCTTAAGGGAAGAAGATGAAAAGCGCAAACCGACCTAGGAGCCAGTATATAAGGAGTCCTATGCGAGAAGCATAGGAGGGAGATTTTTCTCAGAGCAAACTTAGCACTTAGCGCAATTAGGCAACTTTCCGTTTTTGTTATTTGAGCTGCGACTCAATTAGGTTTAGCCGTCTTAGGGTTGTTAGAACTAGGAATCTCGCCGACAGCTCTCGAGCCCAGGCTTATACCTTGTTGTACACGCTCACACGCAAATTCAGAATAAGAATTCTCTTTGCTCTCTTTTTACAATTTCATATAATTTATCGTTGTTATCTCGTGTTCTGATTGCTTAGCGTGTGGTATTAGCAGATATCCGGGACCTCTGGAAAACTAGGGTTCTCCTACTTTCCTAATTTAAACGGAAATCGACAGTGCAAATTTCGGTTCCTACAGTTTGGCCCTAGAAGGAGGGGGATACCGGATCAATCTAATTCTCAACCACATCACGCTCAACCAGACATGTCAACTGACGATGCGGATAACGTGCAGACTCCTTTTAACGGAAGCAGTGGCACTGATATCCACACTCCCGCAGTGGACGTGTCCGCGGCCAACGCACCAGCCAACGCCGCGGCGCTCGAGGAGTTTAAAAAGATGTTCGCCACATACGAAAAAAGGTTGGAAGAACAGGATAAGCTCGTGAGCACCTTGACCAAATAAGTTGAAACTTTAACGGCAAGGATTCGATCAATCCGCCCCCGCGGAACCACTAAAGTCCGCTGGAAAAGACTCAACTTCGCAACCCCACTCAACAGGCCTGGAGCCGCGCAGGAACGACCTTCGGGTCAAAACCCTAGCGAGAAATCTCTCGTCGAAAAGGGGAACCCTGAAAGTCCTCTGCTTCCCGCGAAAGATTCGGATGATAACGAAGTCGAGCACGTCGACCTGGATCCTAGCGATGTTTCCGACGATACCGATGAGGACGTCGACAGACATCCAAGAAGGACCAGAAGCCGATCTGCTCGGGAAAGCTCTCTGTATGACAAACTGATATCGTGAGAGGAGGAAGTCCTCTATTGGAACGAACAAGAAGAGCTGGCTGAAAAGCAAACCGGGCTCACTTGCAGTAAACGCCGACAGGCTCGGAAACCTGCTGACGAGACGTCGGATATCCGCGATCTTCGCGACTATATCACCAAGACTGCGACAGAAGTAAGAGCCGTGAAATCCCAAATCCATCACGCTACCAGCGCTGCACCCGAGATCGACAGGCTGCTGGAAGGGGCTCGGAAGACCCCCTTCACCACTCGCATCTCAGATATGAGGGTATCTGATCCGGGAAAACTCAAAGTACCGAAGTATGATGGTACGACCGATCCGAAGGCACACCTTCAGACTTTCCACATCACGATGGGAAGAGCGAGGCTGAAGGACGGCGAAAAAGACGCCGGCTACTGCCGCCTGTTCGTCGAGAATCTGGAAGGGGCAGCCCTCGAATGGTTCGCATGCCTTAAACGAAACTCTATCGGAAGTTTCGGACAGCTCGCATCGGAATTTCTCAAGCAATACTCTATGTTCATAGATAGAGAAACTTCCGATGTCGATCTCTGGAGTCTGTCCCAGGGGGAAGACAAACCCCTCCGCGAGTTCATCAGCCGATTCAAGTTGGTAATGTCCAGGGTCAGTGGGATAAGCGACAAGGTGGCCATTGATGCGCTCAGAAAGGCGCTCTGGTACAAATCGAAATTCAGAAAATGGATAGCCCTCGACAAACCGCGGACGTTCCAGGATGCCCTCCACAAGGCGACGGACTACATCATGATTGAGGAAGAAACAAAAGTGTCTTGCCTTAGAAAGATTTGGCTGCTCAAAGTTCATGAACTGATCGAAGTGTCGGATCAGTTCATCAGAACGATCGTCGGCTCGGCCTAAACGACTTAAGAGAGAGAGGCCACGGTCGGATTCGGATTCCACTCGACAAACTTCACTTCTGACTTGACCGATGGACTTAGCGTGACAAACAGGACGGAAAAGGCAAGCTTCAGTACGGTTGATTTGGCCATCTGGTCGCGGGTTATGCTGAAGCTCCAATCCAGATGAATGCGGGTCGAGACGATACACGGCTCGGTCAGTTTGTCTGGCCCGATCGATGGACTGAACCTTAGTTGCATTATTTTGGACGTTCTGAACCTCGTTCTGATCTGATTGCATGGACTGATTCTCGGATTGGGGCTCATCAGTCGATCCCGCCCGAACAGCGGAACCAGCAACCTCGGTCCCTCAGACCACAACATTCTCCTCCGGAAGAGATTTTCGATTGCTCGACTGCTTCTTCTTCTTTCTTTTCTTCTTGGATGGCTCGAAAGTTTCTGTCTGCTCGGTAGCACCGGTCCCCTCGGGAAGTGTCTCGCGATCCTCGCCAGCGGAGGGATCATCGCGAGATCTCTTCTTGCTCCCCTTCTTCTCGTAGACAGCAGCGGTGGCATCGGGCGAAGGAGCCTGATGCTGGAGAGTCGCATTAGCTGTGTCGGTGATCACCACCTCGTTAGGAGGTTCTGATGGTTCAACACCAGGCAAACTCAGCTGAGTCGCCATCATAGCGCTTAGATCAGGAAGGCCCTTCAATTTCCTTGTTTCGTTGATCCTCTTCTGCTCTTCTCTTGTGAATAGCGAGATCCGTCTCTTGACAATGTTCACCGCAGGGAGGTAACTCGAATTCCAATCCCCTGCAAAAGTCACAAACAAAAGACTTATGTTCGAAGAGAGAGACGAAAGGTCGCAGCAAGGCGCGGAAAAGAACGGATTTACTCCTGGAAATCCGATCGATGCAATGGTGAATCCTCTCCCAAGAAATGTTCCCCCAATGCTCTTGATGGAGTCTCGCAACAGCACGAGCGCTTGATAGGAACTTCTCCGGATACTCGCGTGTAGTTGGATGATCATCTGCCAAAAGAAAAAACAATGAGAATAAAGACGGTTAGTATGCGAAGAAACGACGCGAGTTAACAGAGGTATTCTACCGAGCTGAGTATTCCATAACACCCGGTAGTCATCATCTGGAGGATCTTCAAAGGCGGAATCATCGGACTTGATATAAAAATAGGACCTCTGCCAGTCGAACGTCTTGTTAGGATGTCCCCCTACTACGTTGTAGTTTGGTCGCATCTTAATCGACAAAAGGACATCGTCTAAAGGGTTGATAGACGTCAACTCCTCGAAAGCGCGAACACTAAGAGATACGTCAATCTCAGCGGCCATTCCCATCAAGGCAACCACGATGCGCCACGGACCATTCAGAAATTGGCTTATTGCTTGACCTCGATGCCTCACATACGACGTAAAGAATCGGAAACCAGAGCTTCGTGTCGTCTTGAAAATAAGATTCATAGACACACTGGAACCCGACCGGCGGTGACCAAGGCCTCTTGCTCCCCAAAGGGATTAGGAAAATCACCCAGAATCATCGACGTTCCCTCAGAAGCCTCTTCACGCAATCGGGAGTCGACCGTGTCTTGATAACGTTCTCCCAAGCCTGGCCGCTCACATCTGGAGAGCGCATGAACTCGGGAGCTAGAGTCGGGAGCTCCTCGAAGATTCCCCCGGGGTAATAGCACGTCGGTACATAGTTAACGAGAGGAACTCCGTCTCTCGCACTGCTCGAACCGTCTCTTTCGCAGATCTGCGGTTCGGTTGGAGCTTCTCCTACTTCTTCTCGATATAGGCGCACTGACTCGGAAACCAAAATTCTTTGAGACAACTCCAAACTCCTAGTGTCCATCATCGCCTCGTGATGGACCTTTTCGAACTCGTCGAACGGTGTCCCGCTCGTGTCTCTCGCGGGACCGGATGCAATCGTAACCTCCTTCCCTTTCTGTTTACGAGATAACCTCCCACCAGACGACATAACGCTATCTATTCTACAACAACAATCTAGAGAGAGAAGCAGAGAGGAAGAGAGAGAAATTACCTGAATAATGCGGAGAAGAATGAAGGAAACGAGAAGTGGGCAAGTATTTATAGGGGAGGAGTGGAGCATTTCCCCGAGGCGTCATCATTGGGTCTACGTGGTCCTACTTGGGCCTCGAAAGAGTACCTAGCCGCCCAAGAAACCGGCGCATCGCTTTGACTCCCCGCGATAACCGGGCCCGACCCAGATCAAACCGACGGCCGAGGTGAGAATCGGGTTTAACCAAACAGAAACCGGTTTAACCGGAATTCGATCAAATCACCTAAATTCAAGAATACAGGACAACATCTCGCGATATGTCGACCGAGCATCGCGTCTTCATGACGACCCGTCTATCCTTCCAAACCATTTACCTTCCGAATTCATCGAGCTCGACAGAACGTCACTCACCGATGAACTGGGGGGGCTTACTGTAGGGGATGGATTCGACCATCCCTCAAGGTCCGAAGAATAGATGGCCCGGCCCGTATAAGATATAGCGACAGCTCGGCTTGACGGCTCGGAGCGCCGATCGCTCGGCGCGACGCGAGAGTGGTTTTGGTCAATCGCACATCGACTAAACGCATCCGGCTCGACGGCTCCTCGAAGCAACGTGGAATTTTCGGCCCAACGAGTTAAAAACCCACGAAGGCGACGCAAGCTAGGTCATGAAAGAGCACCAAATCGGCTATATAAGGAGAGAAAGGTGAGACGTAAAGAGGATCCGAAATCGCTCACACATACTCGGCGGTTAGACTAGGGTTTTATATTTATTCTATCGCCGTATTGTACTTTCCTGACAAGGTTTCCGAGCTCCGGTTTCCTTTCTGTCGCACGTTTCCTGTCTTTGTAACCGACCAAACGCTTTTCTGACTATTTATAAGACGTCTTTGCTTAACCCACATCTGAAATCAAACGTTTCTCTTTTTAATACCGTTTCCCGATCAAACAGTAATTACGTATTCATGAATCATGATGAAGTATATGATGTTTTGACTGCTTTTAAAATTAATATAATGAAGTGACAAGTCAAAATGAACAATATATTTGCTTTTGTTGCAAACTAGGAGTCGTGACACCATATATAAAAGAATCTGAAGGAAGCCCACATGGCTGGCTCAAACGTTTTACAGGCCCTGCGACAAAATTTAAAAACTGACCCTTAACATATGAAACTGTAATGTTGATATTGTAGATATAAAGTTGTATACAATAGTTTACGTTTGAAAAGGTAAACATAACCATAAAATAAAACAATCTTGCTCTTTCATAGTTTTTCTTGAGAATGTTTGCTTCCACATAAAACTTCACAATAACATGTTCTCCTGAATCTGAAAAAGAAGGAAAAACAGTAGTCACCTGAAAGAAATGCAATAATAAGAAACGGTTTTTCTTGAGCTTTACTCGATGCAAAATCATGGATAACAGTTTCAAAATCAATGTTCTCTAGAATACTCTTTTCAATGCATAAAATAGATAAACCACTTAATCTTACTTGAGACATTAAAGATCTTAAATAATTTTTCAACAACTTTAATTTCAAAAAGCTCCTATCTTCTGAGGCTACAATCACATGTATAGTAAAAAAAATTTTATAAGCAATTGAAACATTATGATACCAACCCACATTTTCAACAAACACAGGAATTGATACACCGGGTAAAGTCGTTTGCAGCATTCTCAATTCAGAATAAAGATCATTCAAATCAACATCAGAAGAACCACCATTAGAAAAAAAATTGTAAAAGTTAGTGCAATGAGTTTGAAGTTCACTTTCGTCTAATGCTTTTAATTTGAACGAATCAAATAAAAACCCAAAACACTTTTAAAATTCATCATTTGATCAAGCCTGTTCTTCACCAAAGTTATTTCCATATCCACGACAACTAAAAATAGTTAACACTAAAAGCATATTCACCCATTGTACTTGTTCACCTGAATCAGCTTCATCAAAATGCTTTTCCAAAAGACAAGACGCTTATTTGGATAAACATGATCAACATCCATATCGTGAGAAATATTTTGAGATATATTCAAACTAGAATTAAACCCTTCATCTCTATACTTCTCAAAAGACAGGTTTACACCTTCGAGTTGTTTTAAAGAATTGTCAATGCACATAGATTTAGACTGTAAGTTCTTATTAACTGAGTTAATAGCAAACAAATTTTCATGCCAAATGAGCATGCCAAGTAACATTTCAAAATTATCAAATGCCATAATTGAACTTTCAGCATCACGTTTTGGCATAACATCATCACATTATTTATACAATTCTAATAAAGCTGAACATACTTGCAAAGCTTGAAATCTGATAGCTTTCACGCTATTAATTCGGCTTTCCCAACTTGTACTGGATAATGATTTCACTGTAAAAGAGTAACATGGTCAACGAAAATCGTCCATTTCTTTGGAGAATAAGAAAACAGGGTATTTATGCATTGCGCAACTCAAAAGAAATAAATAGCTTCCAAACACGAATGAGCCAGATCACTAACCATAAGATTAAGACTATGACAAGCACACGGCATATACAAAACTATTGAATTTATATCAAGCAATCGTCTTTTAACACCTTGATGTTTTTCTTTCATATTAGAACCACTGTCAATAACTTTGACCCCTCACATTATCAAAATCAAGAGTAAGAGAGTTTAGAACATCTAATAATTTTTCAAAGAGGTAGGCCATATGTGTTATCTACCTTTAAAAAATACTCTTCTACTTTCACGTTTTATTAGACATGTTCACACACATCATATTATTAGAGTCATTTTCTCTTGGTGGATCACATCTGGTGTACAATCAAGAATCACTGAAAAGTATTTTGCCTCTTTCATAATTGCAACAAAGAAAAGCTGAACATTATGATCCAAAAGCGAAATAAACTCATTCAGAATATTATGACCAGGATAATGATGATGAATTTTCATAATTTTGAATGCACCGAATATGATCTTGGATTATCAAACCAAATTCTGCAACCATTTCAATAGCTCATAAGAAATTACCATTGTTATCTTGGTAAAGTTTCTCCATTTTCTTCTAAAAGCTAAGCACCGTTTAGAAATAAATTTCACAATAGTAATTATTTAAACTTTTAGCTCATTCCAAGTTTTCATATTAGTCATGTGTTCTATACCTCTCTCATGATCTTTAAGCCTCTCACTAAGATGCTTCCAATCTTTAAATTCATCGTTTGCAAACATATTTGAACAGCCCTTAGATTTAAACAATTTGCAACAAAAGCAATAGACTTTGTCCACATGTTTTGAGTAAACCAACCAATTCCTATCACTAGTTTCTCAATTACTCAACTTTTTCATATAATAATTATATGAGAAATGTCTAGAATACTTATCTAAGGGAAACACAAGTTCATTTCTTTTTTAGGCCTTTTTCAATTAACACATCTCTCATTTTGGATTCGACTGGAGACCATTCTGGAAATAAAAGGAATGAATAGAAAAGAAACGTAAAGGAATAAAATTGCAGGAATGAAAAGGAATGGTTGTACCTTCTCAAATTTAACAAGGAATACTTTTCTTCTTTATTTCTCTAAAAAAAAAAGAATGGTAGGGAATGAAAAGAAAAAAATATACCTTGTGAATGGTGATATATTTTAGGAACGTTAGGGAATGCATTATTCCTCACCGTTCCCTGGTCACCACCATTCATACCCAATGTTGTCAAGATTTTCCCAATACCTATCATAAATATCAACACAATTAAAACTTGGTTGTTGACAAAAATTCTGACTTTCAACATACATTCATTTACCACATTATGATGCTCACTCAAACGACTAATTGTATCACCAAAATGATTTTTTGATTCAGGAATATTATCCACAATCAAATTTCGGGTATGAATGGTGACCAGGGAACGACGAGGAATAATGCATTCCCTAACGTTCCTAAAAAAGTCACCATTCACAAGGAATAATAATTCCGTTTCATTCCCTTTCATTCCATTTTTTGTAGAGAATTAAAGAACAAAATTATTCCTTGTTAAATTTGATAAGGAACAACCATTCCTTTTCATTCCTGCTATTTTATTCCCGTACATTCCTTTTTTATTCGTTCCTCTTGTTTCCCGAATGGTCACCAGTCTCAAATTTTCAGCAGCATTTCTTTTTATCACAAATTTATCTAAAGAACCTCTTTGTGATTGAATAAACAATTCACAAAGTCTTTTTTTTCTTCCTCTTTTGACATCCAAGAATCAGATCCAGTCATGATGCAAGCTAAAATTTAGTAAAAGGAAAAATACACCTTGGTTTAGGAATCAAAAACTTAGTTGGCTGAAGCTGAAAGTGAAATGAATACCTGAAACAATAAAACAAAAACAATCATCGAGTTTTTTTTAACACTGGAGGAGCACACAATACATCATCATATAATTGCTAACTCTATTACATATGAAGATCAAGTACCTACAATATATATGCGATATTGAAGAACAGCTCTAGAGATAATGACTCCACGATGAAGCTCTCTCCGAAACACTTGGATCGACAGATGATTCTGCATGTACGACATCCTCGATGGACATGCTCTCTCAGTAGCAAACAATACAAAGTACGGCTCTGCCTACAATACTCTGTAACCCTCAAAAAATTTCGTCCTATAATCTGCAAGAAATTGCATAGTCTGGGATTCGAACCCCAGAACCAGGTGTAGAAGACTTTAAACCTTAACCAATAGGCTAAGGTGCTTCTGCATCCTCTAGGGTTTTAGAAACGAAAAAACGTATTCGGCTCGATACCAAAACAAAATCAGTGACCCATGTTACTCATTCTTTACAAAAAATTAGTGATCAAGTGTAGAGAAAAATAAAAAATAGGAAAGTAAACAAAATAATAAGGACCACTTATAGAAATTAATCAACATGCAAGAATTGTTGAAGAATCAACGATTTTGAGATTTAATGAATTATATTGTCACTGAAAATATAAACAGTTTTTAGAAGAGAAAAGAAGAAGTCTGATAAATATACTCATGCCTAAAAAAACTGACTCTATGGGTAATTACTATTTAACGTTAATTATAATTTGGTGAAAATTATATAGATTATCATAAATATTATTTTTGTTTCCATAAAGTAAGATTTTTAAATTTTGTACTATTTTTGTTTTACCAAACTAAATTAAAAATGATTTTTTTCGGTTTGATAACCTGTTAAATCAATATAGTTATATATGATATTATTTTTTCTACCAACGATTTCCGTGTTAAGATGTCCATGTCCACAACTAGTCTATAACTCTACTATACACGCTTTAGTGTCTGATATACCATGGATTTGACCCATTTTCATCCGTGGTATATAAGTATTTTACTATCTATATAATATATATTCTATCCTATTAAGTATGTTTTCAGGTTCAGGAGTATCTTGGAGTAAAGTGATGATTATGGAGCATTTAGGAGCTTAAAAGAGATTTCATCCGAGCTGACCATTAGAGGTCGATACGAAGAAGAAGAAATCAATCGATGTACATCATGTACCATCGATCGATGTCGAGACGCGAGATGCGCAACTTGGTTCCAGCCAACTTTAAACTCAAGGCTTCACCAAATTAAAAGATTACCCCTGACGAGTTTTTAACCTAATAGTTATATACTTGCCTAAGTGTTAGGAGGCAAGAGAGCTTTCAGCCACCATTGTATTCTTACTTTCAGCAAGAGAGAGAGAGAGAGAGAGAGAGAGAGAGAGAGTTTTAGGAGAGAAAACCATAGAGAGATTTGTGATTGGAACTCCATTGATTCATCAATTATGAATCAATTCTATTCTATGCAGTTTTTATCTATATTTTGTATCATGAATTGCTTAGCTATGTCTGACTAGTTTACTTGTTAGATTCAGGGTTCAAATAGGTTAAAGGGATTAGCCCTAACTATAGATTTGCTAAGTTGTGATATTCATTGATTGATTGTTCTTAATGCTTGTTTTAGCCATGCTAACTAGAATATGAACCTAGGAATTTGCATGTGTCAAGCATCCTTGATCATCTTGTCCTGAATCTAATCTGTCATGCTAGGACTGCTAGAGAGAGCTAACCGCTGATCTAGGAGACTAGTGAGCATTATCAACCCGCGCCTAGGGCTTAGCTAGAAGCATCGATCGATATTGTCTTCTGACAATCGATCGATATTTGCGAAAGGTGTATCGATCGATATCCATATAGGATCATCGATCGACACTTTCTTGTGATCAAAAGACGACAATTGACATCCAAGATCTAGTTAGTTAACCAGTGAAACATTGTCATTGCTGATCACTGTGATTAAGGAGTTGAGCTCTAATATATCATGCATGCAACTGTTAGGCATCTATAGGATTATATTCTCTAACATCTAAATAGAAACCCTACATCTAATATCTTCCAATAAAGTTACACCCCCAATCATCTTGTTAGTCGAGCAATAAACTTGCTCAATTAGGATTGCTATTTACTTTAAAACCATAAAAAAACAAACACCTATAATTAATAACTTGACTAGATTTAATAGGTTCCCTAGCTCCTTGTGGATTCGATCCATAAGTACTGCAACTAAACCTCTTATTTGAGAGAGTAATTCACCCCTTAGGGTAATTTGAGTGGTATCAGTGTCCACGTCCACGCTTAATTTTGTTTACATATTAATAAATAAATATATATATATATATATATATATATATGAAAATGAATTTTAATTTAATATATTTTAGAATTTGAGATAAAAATAAATGAAATCATAAAGTAGAATAAGAAAAAAAAATAATAAAGTGGAATAAGAAGATGAAATAGATTCATGTGGTGAGAAGAAAACATCTCAGAAATTGGAAACCTTAAAGACAATGAGACAATAAACATGTCTAGGATCATAGAAGTCTTTTTGACAAGAAAAAATATGTCTCAAAAACTAATTTTCATTTACTATAATTGAAATGTGGGAAAGTGTCCCTACATGTAAAAGATTTAAATAAAAATAGGTAGCCCTTTACCGTTGACGACAAAATCGTTTTTACTAGATTGAAATTTTGAATAAATCATTAAGAATAAAGTTTTTCTTAAAAAACTTTTAGTTGAGAATAAAGCTGTAAACATATTTGAGTTTATGTTTAAATAGTGGAGAGGTAAGTGTTTAAGTCTTTAAGAGTTGTCAGTCTGCTATGCTTTTTCTTGATTTGTAGTCTGAAACCAATTTAAACGTTTCACTAATATTTATCACATTTATGCCAGTCAATTCAATTTTTTTTCACCAAAACATTACATTACGTACTAGGAGCATAGCCTCCGCGCAAACGCATGGCTGCGTACGTTGTTGATGCATTGTGTTGTTTTGCTTTGAAATTGTATTGTTTGTTTTCTAACGAACATTTGTTTGCCCATGTTGTCTACAAAGGTCTATGAATGGAAGTTCAGAAGTTTTACAGCTTGATTAGGTTGATATAAGAATAAGCGAATTCATATGCGTTGATTTCTTTATATCTTATATTCGTAATGATTGATCGACAATTAGACTATTTGGATAAGATGTCAACTATTTTGCTACCTTTAGTCATAGTTCCATATTATGAATCATACCGTCTGAAACATAGATATATTGTTGGACCGTAATGCGTTTTAAGTTTAAGGTAAATTCATAGTTTTAAATTGGTTTGGAATTATGAAATTGGGCTATGTTTCTTTTCTCGATGATGGAGGAAATTGAATAGCTGTTCATCTTTGACCAAAAAATAAATAGATGTGTCTCTTCTTCAAACTTTTAGTTATCTGCTGTGAACTTGAAATAAAAGCGTTTCCTGTTGTAGATTTATGTTTGTTTGTTTTTTTGAATAAAGAATTAATAGATGAATGTGTTATTTTTATTGTAATTAATTGGTTACCTTGTTGCTTGGTATTGACATAGATTATGAATTGTTGGCGAAACTCTCATCGTCTTCGTTTAAACCTGCACAAGTGAGTTTTGTAAAGAAGACTGTTTTTTCATTCTAGTTTCATTGAGAGAAAAGAAAAGCAGACATGGTGTATGCAGTCATATTTATATAAGGAATCATGTCTCAAACCTTTTTTTTTGGTTAGCCATTGAAAGCTTTTCAGTTGACGATATTGGCGACGGTGTTTGTCACCCTACCCTGCTGGGTAATGTCCAGAATCTTGAGTCCTGGCTGAAAACCGGTTTTGGCAAGTATAGAGAAACATTTTCCAATGCTTGGCTTTGACTTTTATTTACTGTCATTGCGTATTATATTCTAACAGGAAACTGGCATCTTCTAAGTAGGAAAAAGGTAAGACATGTTTCTCAATAGTTTTGTCTAGAAATTGGTAAATTTTAGATTTTGTTTTTCTTTCTTCAGTGGAATTGATGTAGATAGATTACTTGATAATTGTAATGTAATTACCTGTGTCTATGATCTTGTGAATCAATATTTTATTGCAATTTACAGAAAGATTAATCTCAAGAACTAATAAAAAACTCAAGAAAATACCACTGTTACGGAATCATGCAACCTCGAGATCCGTCACATGATAGAAGGTAAGACACAGATAGATTCATCCATCAAGTGTCGATCGATTATCCTAGGATTATTTGTGAAGAAAGCCTTAATGGTTGTAGCCACCAAGTCATGTTCTAATCCTTTATCTATAGAATTCTTATGAAGCAAGCCTTAATGGTTGTAGCCACCAAGTTCTGTTCGAATCCTTTCCTAATAAATTTCTAATAGATATGTATATATAAATAAATTTTTTTTTTAATATCTATTTTTGAAGAGAAAGAGAGATGGTGATAAATCTATCTACAGAAGGCTTGACCTTCCAGACTTGTTTGAAGAATCCGATCCCATGTATACCAAGCCCCAAGACAAGCAGTTGTGTCAAGTTTTAGTGTTGGAGGTCAGCTTTGGTTCCTTCAAACAATCTCAGCAAATGTAACATAGTTGACAGGTTGATCCACTTTAGTATCTTTAGTACTATCTGCAATGAGTAAGTCTATAATGGTGCTAAAGAGTGGTTTGATAACAAGCAAAAATCTAATAAGTTCATTATCCCCTTCTTGAATCAATAAAAACTTTATCTTTGAAAATATTTTTAAAATTCATGAATAAACTAATATCAGTAAACCTCCCCCAAGACTTAAACTACATTGTCTCCAGTGTAAACTCAGTCGGAGTTATGGTGATAATTAAATCATAAGTACGCAATGTAACAAGTTAGAAGGATATACCAGACCGAAATGTATGTCGACCGATGTAAGGATGTTGATATCGGTCGCGGTAGGTGATGCTATGTCGATCGATGTCGATAGTGTCTCGTCGGTCGATATGAACGGCAATCGTCTACTCGGATCTTTTTTTTATGACCTGCAATAATTAAAAACCAACATAAATAGTGGATTAATAAAAACCAAATAATTATTACCTAATAGTGGGTTGCCTCCCACTCAGCGCTTTGTTATAGTCATTTAGCTTGACTTTGGAGGCAATTTGGGCTAGTAATGTTGAAAGCTGGCACTTATTGGGAAACAAGTCTCCATCTCTTCTACGTGCTTGTTGAACCATGTACCAGTGAAGTCTCGCATTGCTTCATCTCCTCTGCGCAATTTTTCCTTCATTATTGTAGTTGCATCTTCTATCTTCTGCAATCTATCTCCAAGACTCTCAAGATTGAACTGATGTCTCATACCTGTGGCGTATGTGTAAGCTCAGATCTCCTCTCCATGGTTGTGTGTCTCCAACATGTCTGATGTCACCTTTTGTACTAGCCTCCCTCGGTTGGTAGCGTCGTCGACCGATGTCTGTCTGTGAATGTCGGTCGATTTATCGTTGCGTCTGTCGATCGATGCTGATGCTTCTGGTCGACGCGCGATGTAACTCTGAATCTCCACTAATTCCCCTTGAATAGCTTCTATCTTGGAAGTCAAAGCACTAATGCTAAGAGCATCTCCAATGTACACCTCTATATTTTTTTCTAAAATAGAGATCTCTATTATAGAGGTGAAAATGCTCCAATGTATGCCTCTATGATAGAGTTTCTCTATTTTAGAGGAAAATATAGAGGAAATTTACTTTTTGCCTCTATATTTAGAGGTGGAAATAACATATCTCTATATTTTCCCCTATAAATAGAGGAACTCTATTATAGAGGCATACATTGGAGCATTTTCATCTTTATAATAGAGTTTCACTATTTTAGGGGAAAATATAGAGATAGAAATAGAGGTGGGTTGGAGATGGTCTAAGATCCATTGGGAAATAGATGTCATCACATCTCCTATCAAGTCTCTCTTGTGTAATTTCCAGAGCTCTGTACATCCCTTCTACCAACTGATCTATCTCTCCCCTGGTGTGAAAATCTAGTTTAGACTTTATCGTATGTGAGTGTGGTGGAATGTCGTCGACCGTTGCTTGGAAGTGGTTGTCGATCGATGCTTGGAAGCGGCTGTCGATCGATGGGTAGTAGGCGATGTTCGTCGATGCTCGAAGGTGGTTTGGTCGAGGAAGTTGAGTGTCGATCGATGTTGAACTGTTCCTATCGATCGATGGCGACTTCTGTTTCCAAGAGGAATGATGGAGAAGTCTATCTTCCTCATCAAGAGTCGCTCTTTGCTCTATAGCTCGCTCTTCCTCATAATCTTCATCATACTCCTCCGTATGCATGTTGTGTGCTACCATAGTGGGATTATAGTAATCATTTTCCCATTCTCCTTGACTACTGTCGACCGATTCTTCTTCGTCTCCGTCGGTCGATTTTTGCTGGTTACTGTCGATCGATGTTGCAGTGTGAGTTTCGATCGACGCCGAGTATTCTGTCTTGTACTCAGCTCCACAGTGGCATGCTGCAATGATTCCTGGATCATTGATTCTTTTGGAGGTCATCTGTGGCTTCTTGACTGGAATAGGGTTGTAGTGGACATGAGGATCTATGAGCGTTAGGCACAACCGGTTGGTTTGCAAGTTGCACACTGCTCCTACTGTTGACAAGAAGGCTCTCCCAAGTAACAAAGAAGAGTTCCAGTTCAGCTTGATGTTCAAGACATGAAAATCTACTGGAACTAGGGCATTACCAATCTGCACCTCAAGGTCTCTCACAATTCCTCATGAGTTTCTCTGAGAACAATCCACAAAAGTGAATAATTCCTTGGAAGGCTCCACCTGCAGACCCAGATGGTCTGCCATAATCCTAGGTAGGATGCTAACTGATGCTCATGTGTCGCACAAAACATGTGGGAATTCAATACCCTTCACCGTGCAAGGTATTGCAAATTGCCCAGGATCATTCTTCTTCTTCAATGTAATCCTTTTCCTCATCTATTCTCCAGCTTCACAGAACATTCTCCTAATGTCTTCTTCTGTCTCTCTAGTTTCTCTGAAGAACATCCACAATCTGTGGGTAAAATAAGCTTCATCGAATGGCTTATTTAGAGGACTCCTGAAGACCCTTTTTCGGAAACTTTCCTATTCCTTTTCACTAGCCTCCCTCTTCATATGTTTTGCCACTTTTTCGTTTCTTTTCCTTAGGGTTCTTCCCGTAGGAACCCTATCAACTTCCATAGGATCTACTCCATCATCTGAAGGTGTCATGACGGTCTCTGGTGAGTATTCTGAAGGTTTGGGTTTAGGCAAACATCTATCTTCAGCATCTTCACTCGGTACGTAATAGGTTCTCGTCGATCGATGGGTGCTGGAGGTTGTTGATCAATGGTGGTCTCCTGCTGTCGATCGATGATGGGGTCAGAATGTCGATCGATTTTTACGTAGACAAGGCTGGGCAGATGTGGGTGTTTTGCTGCGAACTCCTCGTGAGTCATGATCCTCACGACATTGCAAGATGTGGTTGACTCCGTAGGTGTTGTCGATCGATATTCAGGAGAGGATGTCGATCAGTTTTGGATGACCTCTGTCGATCGATGTTCATGGCTTGGCGTCGATCGACACCAATGCGATCCGCCAAAACTCATCAGACTTTCTACTTCGAAATGTCCTTCTTGCAGCTTCTCTTCTTTCACCACTTGCCAAAAATCATCCCCAATGATGGCATTTACGTGGTGCTTCATCACATCATCTTCTACCCCTCTTGTCAAGGCTCACTGCCTCTTAACAGCTTCTCCTGTCTAAACAACCTGCATCTCCAGCTTCTTCACATGAGTGCTCAAGGTCTCAAACTTTGTGTTCAGGTTGGTGTAGACAAAATCAATCTTCCCATTGAAGTCCACTGTCATGCACTGCTGTCCCTCAAGAACTCTATCAAGCATCTCCTCAATCTTGCTCTCTTGAGTTTGCGGTGGTGGCTTCTGGTACTAGGAGTTTCCAAAATTCTTGTTGTTGATGTAGCTGTTGTTGTAGGGTTTCTGGTACTGTGAATTTTGGTTGAAGTTACTCCTATTTCCATAGGAGTTTCTGTTTCCACCCTGGTTTCCAGAACCTTGGAATCCAGTTCCACTGATGAAGTTCACTTCTGCTTCCTCTGCTCCACCCTATGTGTCTTACAGCCTCTGCATCGTTAACCAAGTAGACCTGCTTCTTGAGAAGCTTGTGAACACTGTCCAGCTTTGCCTTCACCTCATCCATCTGATCATTCCCAAGGATGGTGGCAGATCTCTTCCTCTCAAAATCAGTGTTCTTGGTGCTGCTGCTAGATGCTAGGTTTTCAATGACCTTCACTGCCTCCTCTGGATTCCTGGTGTTGAAGGTCCCATTGCTGAAAGCATCAAGAGTCATCTGGTACTGCACCGCGATGCCTCTGTAGAAAGTACTGAGCAAGTGAATACTTGAAGAGCTTGCATAGGAGGTAGTCTTCAGAGACTCCTTGACTTTAATAGCATATATGAGATCCTTGAACCTCTCTAGATGGTCCATAGGATGCTCGTGAGATAATCCATAGTAGGGTGTCTGTCCCATGAGTGTGTAGTACTGCGGCTTCAACTTGAAATCCCTCTGAATAGTTGGAGGTCAAATGGCTGATCTGTAGGTGTAGAACTGATCTGGACGGTTGTAGTCAGCCAATGTTCTGGGTCGAGCGGCCTCATCTACAGGTAGAGTAGCTCATGTAGCTTCAGACTCAGGGATTGCAGCCCCCTGAGCGTCTATCCTCTGACCTGTTGCATTACGCAGATGACCTTCCTGGTCATACAGGTCTCCTCTCTCATCACGTACAAGAATGTCGCAACCATGTCTCGCGGCTCAGTATCGATCGATGTTCGGACTGAAGTATCGATCGATGTGGGATGGAAGATGTCGGTCAACGGGAGATGAGTGTCTTCGGTCGACGGTGGTGAGCGAGTATCGGTCAACGGGTGTCTTCGGTCGACGGTGGTGAGCGAGTATCGGTCAACGGGACTAGTGCCTGGGTCGACGGTGGTTGACGAAAATCGAGCGACGAACAAGTGTTGTTGTCGATCGATGAGGAGCGCGCTTCTTTGTGGAAAGAACGCTCCAAACATGCAGGATCTGGTGAGAATAGGAGTTGAGTTTCCTTGTTGCTTCTGGTACTGCTAGGCATGTACCTGAAAATCCAAGAAAAAATTTTATGTCAGAAACTTAACAAAATTAAATCTAATAGGTGATCAAAGCTCCCGGCAACGGCGCCAAATTTGATATCACTCAAATTACCCTAAAGAGTGAATTTACTCTCTCAAATAAGAGGTTTAATTGCAGTACTTGGGGATCAAATCCACAAGGAGCTAGGGAACCTAATAAATCTAATGGGATTTGTTAAGTTGGATGGTTTAATGATTAAAATGTAAATTTGCAGTTTTGTTGAGCAAGTAATTGCTCGATTGATTGGTTGAGGTTTTGGTGCTTAGAAGTAAATAGCTAAACTTAGGGTTTTTATCCAAGAAACTTGGAATTATAATCCAACAAATGCTTAATGAGTTGCATGGATGATAATGTAGAGCTCAACTACGAAATAACAAGTCAATAAGGTCTCGCGTTTCTGGACTTGTATATTAACTAGATCTAATGACCCAAACAAATGTGTTTGATCAATAGCAAGTGTCGATCGATTATCCTATAGGGATATCGATTGATTATCCAGTATGAATATCGATCGACGCGCTTCTAGTTAAGCTTTATGCGCGGGTTGAATGATGCTCGCTAAGCTCACTAGAACAGCTCTCGCCTTACTCTAGCAAGAATGTTAGCTCATTTAGAATGGTTTTAGGATGAGAATGAAGCTATCGCTTTTATCTAACAATCCTAGGGTAAGTTCTAAGTAGCTAATCTAGAATCATGCATTAATGACAATCCTAATGATTATTATCACAACTCAGCAATCTATAGTTGGGGCTAATCCCTCATAGCCTATTTAAACCATAAAATCAAAAAATGGAACTACTCAGACATGACCAAGCAATTAATAACACCAATTAGGTAAGAACTTCATTAGAATAGTAAATAGTTATCAATGGAGTTACAATCACAAATATAACTTTGAATCTTCTCTCCAATCTATCACAATCCTAAAAACCTTTTGCTAATAATAATAAAACAAAGAAACACAAGAAAACACACTTTGCCTCTAACATGGTGGCAAAACTTATATAATTAGGTTAAAACTTGTCAAGGGTAATCTTGTAAATTGGTGAAGTCTTGGGCTTCAAGTCGACTTTGACCAAACGGGCTTTCTGCGTGCTTCGCTGTCAGTCGATGTTCTGATGTGAACATCGATCGTTATTAGTTCCTCAATATCGACCGATGGTCGAGCTCGATGGTCATCTCGGGTGCTTGCTCCAAATATCTCCAAAATGGTCCAAAACCATCTCTTATCTCCAAATCACTCCTGATCTTATAAATATAATAAATAGACTCTAGAATATAATAATTAGTAGTAAAAACACCTACAAACCATGAATGAAAGTGGATCAGATCCATGGTATATATGTGGTCTTCTTTGATTGTAACACCACCAGATCCCTACATCGAAAAGTAAAAAGTAGCACCGATTCATTAAAAACAATTGGTTTGGAACAAAAAACGGCAAAATATTATTAATATTAGGAACAATGACAAACATGACGATGTTCTGAACTAAAGAAAAACAGAAGAGAGCGGTCAATATTAGGAACAATGATTGATAACCATCTGTTTCTCAACAGGAAAAAAAGTAAAAAAACTATGTGCAACTCTTAAGAAATAAGGTGATGGACGTAATAATAAAACTCACGGTGGCGTTAGCAAATTAAGTAATGAAAATAACTTTGTGTCAAGCGTTTGAATCCTAACAAAAAATCCACCAATCAGCCTCCGATTTGCTTCGTTAGCTTTTAGTCGGAGAATGTCTGCCTCTGTGATACCACTCAAATAACTCTAAGGAGTGATTTATACTTTTTCAAATAAGAGGTCGAGTTGTAATATTTAGGGATCGAATTTACAGGGGGGTAGGGAACCTAAGGATTCTAAAATGATTTGTTAAGTAAGATTGTTTTAAGAGTTTTAAATGTAAATTGCAGTTTTAAATTGAACAATTGTTCAATAGCAGGTTTGGGGTTTTGGTGCTTAATAAACAAATAGTTATACTTAGGGTTTTTATTCAGGAAAATTGAGATTATAATCCTACAGATGCATAATGAGTTGCATGCATGATAATGTAAAGCTCAACTACTTTGATCAACTAGTCAATCAACTTTCGCATGTATTGACTTGTCTATTAACTAGATCTATGATCTCAGCTCTCGTTATGTTGATCAATATAAAGAGTCAATCGATTGATCCAATGGGATATCGATCGATACACCTTTTGCACCGTCGATCGATTATTCAAGTGTGATATCGATCGACGCGCTCTAGTCAAGCTTTATGCGCATGTTGAATGAAGGCTTACTAAGCTCACTAGATCAGCTCTCGCCTTGCTTATAGCAAGAAACATAGTTCTATTAGAATGTTT
This sequence comes from Brassica napus, assembly GCF_020379485.1. Taxonomy (NCBI): domain Eukaryota; kingdom Viridiplantae; phylum Streptophyta; class Magnoliopsida; order Brassicales; family Brassicaceae; genus Brassica; species Brassica napus. The sequence goes on along the minus strand of NC_063448.1, from coordinate 29,203,787 downwards.
TCAGGATGAGAATAAGGCTTTCGTTTTTATCAATCAATCCAAGGGCAGGTTCTAGGTAGCTAATCTAGACACAGACATTAATGAACCATCTTAAAGATGATTATCACAACTCAGCAATCTATAGTTGGGGCTAATCCCTCCTAACCTATTTAAACCCTAAATCTAACAATGGAACTACTAAGACATGGCTAAGCAATTCATAACAACAGTTAAGTATTAAAACTTCATTAGAATAGTAAATAGATATCAATGGAGTTCCAATCACAAATTATAACTTTGGATCTTTTCTCCTATCTATCAAAATCCTAAAAACTTTTGCTGTGAAAAATAGTAAAACAATGAAAAGCACACTTTGCTTCTAACATGGCGGCAAAGCTTATATAATTAGGGTAAAACTCGTCAGCGGTAATCTTGTAAAATGGTGAAGTCTTGGGCTTCAAGTCGGTTGTGACCAAACGGGCTTTCTGCGCGCTTCGCTGTCGATCAATACCAAGTCATGCGTATCGATCGATTATTCCTCTCCAATATCGACTGATTGTCGATCTCGATTGTCATCTCGGGTGCTTTCTCCAAATATCTCCAAAATGCTCCAAAATCATCACTTGTCTCCAAAACAGTCCTGATCTTATAAATATAATAAATAGACTCTATAATATAATAATTATTAGTAAAAATACCTATAAACTATGGATGAAAATGGGTCAAATCCATAGTCTATCCACTCCCCAGACTTACCATTTTGTTTGTCCTCAAGCAAAACAAACATGTAGTCTCTCTGAAAGAGGTTTTAAAACAGCAGGGACTCACATGATTTAAAACTTAGAATCATCACCTCTACAATATTGCAATCCACATCGAATAAATCCTAATCACAAAAGCACATTATACTATATCCTAGCTTAGCAACCAAATTCATCTAGCCAACAACTTAGCAAATCTTGTCTTTCATTCCCCTCTACCAACCTCATTTCTTAGCATAAAATAAAAGTGAAGGCTTTACCTTGGGAGTATCGATCACAGGATGCAAGGATTCTCAAACAAGTATCTAGACCTACATGTAAACATTAGTTCCTATCCTCTCTCTCTCTACTAATTTTCTCTTTTGGTCAAAATCTGCTTTTATGCAAAATCATTGACCAAGATTGGACATGCTTCCATGAATCAAGCCTTAATGGTGGTTGCCACCAAGTCATGTTCACTTCTTTTTGACCTATTCACTTCTTTTTGACCTCTATATCCTAGGATTATTTGTGAAGCAAGCCTTAATGGTTGTAGCCACCAAGTCATGTTCTAATCATTTACCTCCAAGTCCTGTTCGAATTACTTCCTAATAAATCTCTATTATAATAATAATAATAATAATTTTTTTTATCTATAATCTATATTTCGAAAATACAGAGAGAAAGAGTGATAAATCTATATACACAAGGCTTTACCTTCCAGACTTGTTTGAAGAATCCGATCCCATGCATACCAAACCCCAAGACAAGCACTTGTGTCAAGTTTAGTGTTGAAGGTCAGCTTTGGTTCCTTCAAAACATTCTTAGCAAGAGTGGATAGTTGACAGGTTGATCCACTTTAGTATCTTTAGTACTATCTGCAATCAGTAAGTCTAGAATGGTGCTAAAGAGTGGTTAGATATCTAGCAAAATCTAAAAGTTCATAATTCCCTTCTTAACTCAATAATAACTTCATTTGAAAACATTTTAATAAGACTAATAAGTAAATAAATATCAGTAAACCTCCCCCAGACTTAAATTATATCGTCCCCAGTGTAAATTCAGTCGGAGCTATGGTTAGAAATAAATCATAAGGACTCAATGTAATAAGTAAGAACGATATACCAGACCGGAATGAATGTCGACCGATGTAAGGATGTTGTTATCGGTCGATGCAGGTAAAGAAATGTCGATCGATGTCGACAGGTTCACGTCGGTCGATACAGATGGCGATCGTCTACTTGGATCTTTTTTTTTATGACCTGCAATAATTTAAAACCAACATAAATAGTATATTAAAAACTTAGTAAATATTACCTAATAGTGGGTTGTCTCCCACTCAGCGCTTTGTTATAGTCATTTAGCTTGACTTTGGAGGTGTTTTGGCTAGTAATGTTGAGAACTGGGACTTGCTGGAAACCAAGTATCCATCTTTTCTTTGCGCTTGTTGAACCATGTACCGGTGAAGTCTCTCATTGCTTCATCCCCTTTGCGCTATTTATATTTCATTGATGCAGTTGTGTTTTCAATCATCTGCAATCTTTCACCAAGACTCTCAAGTTTGAACTGATGTCTGGTAAGTGCGGCGTAAGTGTCAGCTGAGATCTCCTCTCTATGGTAAGGTGTGTTGGACATGTCCGATGTCATCTTTGGTACTAACCGGCCTCGGTTTTTATCACTGTCGATCGATGTTTGATTGTGAATGTCAATCGATTTGTTGTTGAATCTGTCGATCGATAGCACTGCTTCTGGTCGACGGGCAATTTAACTCTGAATCTCCACCAACTCCCCTTGTATAGCTTCAAACTTGGAGGTCAAAGTACTAATGCTAAGATCCATTGGGAAATATATGTCATCACATCTCCCATCAAGCCTCTCTTCTGTGGTTTCCAGAGCTCGATAGATCCCTTCTACCAGCTGATCTATCTCTTATCTGGTGTGGAAATCTGGTTGAGACTTCATCGTATGTGGGTGTGGTGGATTGGCATCGATTGATGCTGTCAAGCAGTTTTCAATCGATGTGTGATGGTGCCTGTCGATTGATGGGAGTCGTCTGCTGTCGATCGGTTGTGGTTGGCGTCTGTCGATCGATGGAGGTCGAGCAGTGTCTGTCGCGTTCTGAATTCTGGCTATGTCTTGCTTTATCTCCTCCATGCTACTAGTTAGCCAACTGATACTATCATTTAATGGATAGTAGACACCATCAAGCCTCATCTGGAAAGCTTCTTTGTTCCTCTCGTGTTCACCAGAGACTCCATAGAACATCTCATTGATCTCATCTTTTGTGTAGATTTCTGGTACCAGCTTGGTCTGTGTGAATAAGTTAGCATGCTCAGGAAGACATATGTAGCTTGGCTCATCTCTTGAAGCTCTTTCCAGAACTCTTCTGATATCCGTGCTGTGAAGACGAATGGTGTTTCCATCTAGATCTCTGGCGTATCTCTGATCATCTCTGTAGACTCCATACTCATCTTTTTCTTCCGAGTACAATTTCCTGTGACCGTAGAGATCATAAGCTCTTCTGCCGAATTCTGGCTATCTGTCGACTGTTGGGACGTCAACGTCAATTGATGGATGAGGTGTATGGCGAGATCGTTGTTTGAAGCTGTTTTCTATGCCACCAGCTGTGTCATAGAACTCCTTTGTAGCCTTCTGTTCATGAGTGTTGCGGTGATGCATGAACAGATTGTCTGCTCCATTGGCTGTCTGAAGGATATATGTGATATCTTCGCGAGATGCGTGTAGTGTGCGGCCATCTATTTCCCTTGCGTAGCCATCTGGATCCCTGAAAATACCTAATTCGTCTGGAGTTAGATACTGTTTATCTGATTTATCTTTTTCGCTTACAGTGGTTTTCGGTATTAGATGGTTGTCGATCGACGTGGTATTGTTGATGTCGATCGATTGTGGACGACGAGTGTCTATCGATTGTTGATGGCGAGTATCAATCGATTGGCTGAAATGAGTTCTTTCCCAAGCAGCTTCTGCTTGAATCTGATATGTATCATCGCGTCTTTGCATGTTGAGCAGCTCCTCATCTGTGAAACTGTCGTGTAGTTTATCTGCTTCTGGGGCGTAGGTTGCTGTTTCTATTGCAAAGCTTTCGTGGTGGTGTTCATCTGCCCAACTACCAATCGAGTAGTTTCCTTCTCGAGCACGGTTGACGTCAGTGTCGACCGATTTGTAGTAGGCAGTGTCGGTCGATGCTCGCTTTCGGCATCGTTGTTGAGGTTGACTGTCGATCGATGGCCAGCTTGTCATGTCGATCGATGGTGCATTCCTCTTCCAAGAGGAATGATGTAAGAGTTTATCTTCCTCATCAAAGATGGCTCTGTACTCAATGGCTCGTTCCTCCTCATTGTCTTCATCGTACGTGTTTGTATGTATATTTTGTTTAGTGTAAGCGTCAATAGTGGGGTTGTAGTAGTCGTTCTGCCACTCATCTGGACAAGTGTCGACCAATTTTTCACCTTCTGCGTCGGTCGATTTAGGATGGCTTGTGTCGATCGATGTTGCTCTATGAGTCTCGATCGACGCTGAATATTCAGTTTCGTATTCATCTCCACAGTGGCAAGCTGCAATGATTCCTTGATCATTGATTCTTCTAGGGATCGTTTGTGGCTTCTTGACTGGGATAGGTCGTAGTGGGCATAGGATCGATGAGTGTTAGACACAACTGGTTGGTTTGCAAGTTGCACACTTCTCCCACTGTTGACAAGAAAGCTCTCCAAAGTAGTAGAGAAGAGTTCCAGTTTAACTTGATGTCTAAGATATGAAAATCAACTTGAACTAGGGCATTACCAATCTGCACCTCTAGGTCTCTCACAATTTCTCCTGAGTTCTTCTAGGAACAATCCACAAAAGTGAACAATTCTTGCGAAGGCTCCATCTGCAGACCCAGATGGTCTGCCATAACCCTAGGTAGGATGCTGACTGATGCTCCTGTGTCGCACAAGGCATGTGGGAATTCAATACCCTTCACCGGGCATGGTATTGCAAATTGCCCAGGATCACTCTTGTTCTTCAATGTAATCCTCATCCTCATCTTTTCTCTAGCTTCACAAAATATTCTCATGATGTCTTCTTCTTTCTCTCTGGTTTCTCTGAAGAACATCCACAATCTGTGGGTGTAATAAGCATACTCGAATGGCTTATCTATAGGAATCCTGAAGACTCTCTTGTGGAAATTTTCCTTTTCCTTATCATTAGCCCCCCTCTTCAGATGTTTCGCCACTTTTTCATTTCTTCTCCTTAGGGTTCTTCCAGTAGAAACCCTATCCTCTTCCATAGGATCCTCTCCATCTCTGAAGGTGTCCTGGCAGTCTCTGGTGGGTGTTCTGAAGGTTTGGGTTTGGGCCTGAGTGCGTTAAGTCGTGCAACATCTATCTTCAGCATCTGCACTCGGTATATAATATGGGCTCGTCGATCGATAGGTGGTGATGGATGTCGATTGATATTGGCCTCTGTTTGTCGGTCAATGTTGCTATTGGCATGTCGATCGATTCAGACGTTATCAGGGCTGGGCGGATGTGGGTGTTTTGCCGCGAACTCCTCATGAGTTAGAATTTTCACGGCATTTCAAGATGCGGTTGACTCCGTAGGCGTTGTCGATCGATGCTATGGAGTTCCTGTCGATCGATTTTTGTTGGTGTATATCGATCGATGTTCGGTGTCTGGCATCGATCGACACCAATGTGATCAGCCGAAACTCATCAGAATTTCTACCTCGAAATCACCTTCTTGCAGCTTCTCTTCCTTCACCACTTGCCAAAAGTCATCCTCAATGATGGCATTCACGTAGTTTTTCATCACATCATCCCCTACTCCTCTTGTTGAAACTTTCTTCCTCCTAATAGCATCTCCTATTTGCACAACCTGCATCTCCTTCTTCTTCACATGAGTGCTCAAAGTCTCAAACTTTGTGTTCAGGTTGGTGTAAACAGAATCTTTCTTCCCATTGAAGTCTACTGTCATTCGCTGTTGTGCCTCAAGAACCCTATCGAGCATCTCTTCAATCTTGTTATCTTGAGTAGGCGGAGGTGGCTTCTGGTAGTAGGAACTTCCAAAATTCTTGTTGTTGCTGTAGCTGTTGTTGTAGGGTTTCTGGTACTGTGAATTTTGGTTGAAGTTACTCCTATTTCCATAGGAATTTCTGTTTCCACCCTGGTTTCTAGAACCTTGGAATCCAGCTCCACCAATGTAGTTCACTTCTTCTTCTTCTGCTCTACCCTCTACTGCTTCTGCATCTTCAACAAACCTGACCTGCTTCCTGAGAAGCTTGTGAACACTGTCCAGTTTTGCCTTCACCTCATCCATCTGATCGTTCCCAAGGATGGTGGCAGATATTTTCCTCTCAAAATCAGTGTTCTTAGTGTTGCTGATGGATGCTAGGTTTTCAATAACCTTGACTGCCTCTTCTGGATCCTGGTATTGAACTTTCCATTGCTGGAAGCATCAAGAGCCATCTGGTACTGCACTGTGATGCCTCTGTAGAAAGTACTGAGCAGTTGTACTTCATTGAATCCATAGTGTGGACAGTCTCTCTGGTAAGGCTTGAATCTGATCCAAGAACCTCTGAATGATTCTGCAGGCTCCTGAATGAATGTAGCAATCTTGCTCCTCAAGTCTTCAGCACGCGTTTCATCAAAGAAATTGCATAAGAATGCATTCTTGATGTCACTCCAGGATTTAAGAGATCCTGGTTGTAACTGCTTGAGCCAATGCAGAGCTTCTCTAGCAAGTGAGTACCTGAAGAGCTTGCATAACAGGTAGTCCTCAGAGACTCCCTCGACTCTAATAGCAAAAATCAGATCCTCGAACCTCTCCAGATGGTCCATAGGATGCTCGTGGGATAATCCATGGTAGGGTAGCTGTCCCACAAGTGTGTAGTACTGCGCTTTCAACTCAAAATCCATCTCAATGGTGGGAGGAAGGATGGCTGATCTGTTGGTGTAGTATTGATCTGGACGGTTGTAATCAGCCAACGTTTTGGGTTACGCAGCTTCATCTACAGGTAAAGTAGAACCTGTAGCAGTAGCATCAGGCTCAGGGATTGTAGCCCCCTGAGCATCTATCCTTTGACCTGCTGCATTACGCAGATGACCCTCTTAGTCATGCAGGTCTCCATTGTTGTCACGTACAAGTATCAAAGGTGCAACCATGTTTCGCGGCTCAGTATCAATCGATGTCTGAAATGGAATGTCGATCGATGTCGGGTGGATGATGTCGGTCGACGGAAGGTCTATGTTGTCGGTCGACAGGGGTGAGCGAGAATCGGTCGACGGGACTGGTGTCTGGGTTGACGGTGGTTGAGCAGAATCGAGCGACACAGAAGTGTTGTTGTCGATCGATAAGGAGCGCGCTTCTTTGCGGATCGAACGTTCCAAACTTGCAGGATCTGGTGAGAATAGCAGTTGAGTTTTCTTGTTACTTCTGGTACTGCTGGGCATGTAACTGAAAATCCAAGAAAAATTTATGTCAGAAACTTAACAAAAATTAGAAAAAAAAATAGGCGATCAAAGCTCTCCGGCAACGGCGCCAAATTTGATACCACTCAAATTACCCTAAGGAGTGATTTATACTCTCTCAAATAAGAGGTCGAGTTGTAGTACCTAGGGATCGAATTCACAGGGAGCTAGGGAACCTAAGGATTCAAATATGATTTGTTAAGTAAGATTGTTTTTAGAGTTTTAAATGTAAATTGCAGTTTTATATTAAACAAGTGTTTGTTCAATAGTAACACTTGTTCAATAGTAGGTTTGGGGTTTTGGTGCTTAAAAAGGAAATAGTTAGACTTAGGGTTTTTATTCAGGAAAATTGGGATTATAATCCTACAGATGCCTAATGAGTTGCATGCATGATAATGTAAAGGTCAACTACTTTGATCAACTAGTCAATCAGCTTTCGCATGTATTGACTTGTCTATTAACTAGATCTATGATCTCAGCTCTCGTTATATTGATCAATAGAAAGAGTCGATCGATTGATCCAATGGGATATCGATCGATACACCTTTTGCACCGTCGATCGATTATTCAAGTGTGATATCGATCGACGCGCTCTAGTCAAGATTTATGTGCAGGTTGAATGAAGGCTTACTAAGCTCACTAGATTAGCTCTCGCCTTGCTGATAGCAAGAAACATAGTTATATTAGAATGTTTTCAGGATGAGAATAAAGCTTTTGCTTTTATCAATCAATCCAAGGGCAGGTTCTAGGTAGCTAATCTAGACACATGCATTAATGAACAATCCTAAAGATGATTATCACAACTCAGCAATCTATAGTTGGGGCTAATCCCTCCTAACCTATTTAAACCCTAATATCTAACAATGGAACTACTCAAACATAGCTAAGCAATTCATAACAGCAGTTAAGTATTAAAACTTCATTAGAATATTTAATAGATATCAATGGAGTTCCAATCACAAATTATAACTTTGGATCTTCTCTCCAATCTATCAAAATCCTAAAAACCTTTGCTGTGAAAAATAGTAAAACAATGAAAAGCACACTTTGCCTCTAACATGGCGGCAAAGCTTATATAATTAGGGTAAAACTCGCCAGGGGTAATCTTGTAAAATGGTGAAGTCTTGGGCTTCAAGTCGGCTGTGACCAAACGGGCTTTCTGCGCGCTTCGCTGTGGATCGATACCAAGTCATGCGTATCGATCGATTATTCCTCTCCAATATCGACCGATTGTCGATCTCGATGGTCATCTCGGGTGCTTACTCCAAATATCTCCAAAATGCTCCAAAATCATCACTTATCTCCAAAACACTCCTGATCTTATAAATATAATAACTAGACTCTATAATATAATAATTATTAGTAAAAACACCTATACACTATAGATGAAAATGAGTCAAATCCATAGTCTATCATTTTGGGTGCTTCAGCCTCGCAATTCTCTCTAGCTCTGCCTCTCTGCTTTTTTCTTCTAGCTCTCAATAGCAAGCTTCAGTGACATGGTAAAGAAAAAGTTTAGGATAATCAGAATAATATTCATTCATAAATAAACAAAATACCATAAAACTTACCATTATTAATTGAAGTTTGATAACATTAATATTAAGATGTTGATTCTACTAAATCACAATAGTGTAGTACCTTTTTGATCTTCGCTTCTGCATAATATCCTATTAACAAAGTCGAGCTCTGTAATCAAAGATTCCCGATCCTAGATCACATCTTCAACCCAACCCAGCAGCATTTAATTCACTGAAACTTTTTTCCCATGAGTTTTAGCTCACATAGTCGAATCTTTCTAGTACTTAATTCTTTTAACCCATGAACCAATCAAAAAGCACAAATAAAAAAAAAATTGAAGTGAAAACTTTCTTGGGGGTTTAGGTGTATACTTACAACTGGTGTCCCAACTTGAAACCTTATCAGAAGCCCAATCAATGAGACTTTTAGAAGCATATGCGGTTGGAACTAACCCAATGGAGTCTGTATTCATGGGAAAAGAAAGAAGCTGAAAATCATGAAGACAATAATAACCAGCCAAAGAAACTTTTTTTTTTATTAAATATGTTTTGATTTCTAGTTTCTAAGTTAGAGAGGGAACAATGACGAAGGATGTCTGGTTTTGGAGTATAGTAAGTTAAGGGTTTTATAAGAAAGTGAGTCAAGTTGGTTACGAAAAGAGAGGAGATTGATTATTGTGTTAGGGATTGGTTAATTTCTTTTCATTACATTTACTCTCCGAAAAATGTAAAAAGCTCAGGTTAGCAACATACCTTGTATGATCAACACGAAAGAGATCATACTGGTTTCAAGTGAGTGGTTGGTAAACCTTGCCCAGCAGATAACTGCAATAAAAACAAAGATAAAACCACTAAAATTAGTTTATGAGGTTTTTATTTAGAATATAAGAAGAGAGTAGACTGTTTAACCACATAGTACCTTAATCTACAGGATAAACTTTTCTTTGATACGAACGTCTCCGCAGCAGTTGGATCCGAACAGATGTAAATCGTGTGAGAGCTTCTTCCAATCTCTGACGTCACACACACACACACTGCTGCATTTTTCTCTTGCTTACATGATGGTTGCAGCCCATACCCGTTTTGATTTTGTGGATGTGCCACTGTGGCCGTGCCACTTTTTGCAAGGATTGGCCAGGATCGGAGGTCTCTTGAGGCCTGATCCAGCTCGTATGCCCCTTTAAGTATAATGATTTCTCCTCTGCCTTTATAGTCGGAACTATTTTATTATAAGCTTTGTGCGGAGACGTTTAGCATACATAGGAGTAGGATATCATAATGCTTAAATAGTATATAGTAGTATAATAGAAATCATGGTCCGGGGACCGTATTAAAAATGATAGGCTTTGAGGTGCATGGCGTTCCAGCAGTTGGGTTGTATTTTACCTTTGCTATCTTGCAGCATGTAGGCACCAGCTCTCCGCTCCTCAATGACCTTATAGGGTCCTTCCCACCCGGGGGTGAGTTTTCCTGTTGTTTTTTCTTCTTGTCGTAGAACCCAATCCCCTTGCTGGAAGGTCATGGTTCTGACTTTCTTGTTGTACGTCCTGGTGATGTCTTGCTGGTAGGACCAGTTTCTTTGCCAAACGGCCTCTCTTTTTTCGTTGAGTAGGTCGAGGCTCAGCGCCATCAGCTCGGTGTTCTCCTTCTGAGAGGTAGACCCTGAGACCGTTGTTCTCACAAGCATCTCTGTGAGTATTATGGCCTCAGAACCGTAGACTAGCGAGTAGCGAGTTTCTCCTGTCACTGTTTTGGAAGTGGTCCGATAGGCCCAGAGGAATCCGTGTAGTTCTTCCGCCCACTTCTCGTGAGAGCCCTTTAGTCGCTTTTTAAGCATGTTGACCATGGTTGTGTTTGTGGACTCGGCTTGTCCGTTAGACTGGGGGTGTTGGGGTGTGGCGAAGGTGAGCTTTATGCCCCAGTCCTTGCAGAACTCCTTGAAGTTGTGGCTCGTGAACTGGGGTCAATTGTCGGTGACGATCTCGTGGGGGACCCCGAACCGAGTGATTACGTAGGTCCACAGGAATTTGAGGATCTGGAGGTCTGTTGTCCGACTGAGTGCTTCTGCTTTGACCCATTTGGAGAAGTAGTCAGTGACTACCAGAAGGAAGACCTTCTGCCCCGGCACCATAGGAAATTTCCCTACTATGTCCATGCCCCACTTTCTGAAGGGCCACGGTGAACTTATGGACTTGAGGTTCTCCGGAGGAAGCTTAGAAACTGGAGCGTGCCTCTGACACTGGTCGCAGTGTTTGGTTTGTATGTCGGCGTCGGCGGCCATCGTGGGCCAGTAGTAACCTGCCCTTCTGGCTCTGAGCACTAGGTTTCTACCGCTAGAGTGGGATCCACAATCTCCTTCATGTAGTTCTACAAGGATTCCAGCGGCTTCTCGAGGTGTGGCACACCTTAGGTACGGGCGAGAGAAGGATCTCCGGTATAGCTTCTTCTGAGAGATACAGTACCTTACGGCTTGCTTCATAATTTTTCTGGCCTCGTTACTATTTTCCGGGAGAATGTCAGTCTCTAGATACCGGACTAGGGGGGTCATCCAGGTTTCGCCTTCTTCGACAGCGGAGACCTCCTCTGACGGGGGTTCCTCCAGGGTGGTTGGCCATTGAAGCACAAGCAAGGGTATGCTCATCTGGCTGTGTGTTTCGAGAGCGGACCCCAAATTAGCCAGGGCATCGGCTTGTGAGTTTTGTTTTCGGGGGATTTGAGTGAGCTTGCAACTCTTGAACTTCTTGATCAGCCGCTGGGCGACTGCCAGATATTGGATCATGCTGTCGTCTTTAGCTTGGTACTCTCCCTGTACTTGGTTGATTATTAGCTGGGAGTCGCCGAAGACCTGGATTTTTTCAGCCCCCATTTGATGGGTGAGAGTTAGTCCTGCGATTAGGGCCTCGTACTCGCTTTCGTTGTTGGTTGCTTTGAAGTTGCATCTCATGGCCCTTGAGGCCGTGTTCCCTGTCAGCGAGGTAAGCACTATTCCCAATCCGGCTCCTCTAACGTTGCTGGATCCATCAACGTGCAGGATCCATTCTCCCTCTTCATTGGTTTCGCTTCGAAGGCATACTTCTTGCTCCAAAGCTGGGAGTAAAGCTGGGGAGAATTCAGCCACGAAGTCTGCTAGGACCTGTGACTTTAAAGCTGTGGCAGGTCGAAAGATTACGTCGTACTCCCCTAATTCCAAAGCCCATTTAGCTAGGCGTTCGGAGACTTTGGGTTTGTGGAGAACCAACTTTATAGGGAAGGAGGTGACGGCCACGATTGGGTGAGCCTGGAAGTAGGGTCGTAGCTTACGAGCTAAGGCCAGTTTCTCTAGATGGCAATAGCGGGTGTCCGCATCCAGGAGAGCCTTGCTTACGTAGTAGATTGGTAGATGCTTGCTTCCCTCCTCGCGTATTAGGACGACGCTTACGGCGTGTTCCGAGACTGCTAGATATAACAGCAAGACCGCACCGAGTAGTGGCTTGGATAGGTGAGGAGGAGTGGTGAGATGCGCCTTTAGCTTATGGAGAGCGGATTCGCACTCTTCTGTCCACTGGAAGTCCTTTGGATTTTTGAGGGTTCTGAAGAAGGCGTGATATTTGTCGGAGAGTCCGGAGATGAATCTGCTCAAGGCCGCCATTCTTCATGTTAGCTTTTTTGGACCTCTTTGACGTTCTTCGGGGAAGGGATTGAATGAATGGCCCTGATTTGCTCTGGGTTGGCTTCGATGCCCCGGTGGGTTACAATGTACACAATGAACTTGCCAGAACTGACCCCGAATGAGCATTTAGCTGGGTTGAGCTTCATCTCATACTTCCGGAGGGTAGAGAAGGCTTGCTGCAGATGAGATATGTGGTCCTCAGCCTCTAGGGACTTGACCAGCATGTCGTCGATGCAGACCTACATGGTTCGCCCTATCTTGTCCGCAAACATCATGTTCACCAGTCGCTGGTAGGTTGATCTTGCGTTCTTTGGGCCGAAGGGCATAACCTTGTAGCAGTAGATCCCTCTGGACGTCATGAATGATGTTTTCTCCTGGTCTTCTGGATGCATAAGTATTTGATTGTAGCCGGAGAATGCATCCATGAAGCTCATTAGCTGATGCCCCGCGGTGGCATCGACCAGCTTGTCGATATGAGGTAAGGGAAAGGGGTCCTTTGGACAGGACTTGTTGAGGTCCGTGAAGTCTATGCAAACTTTTCACTTCCCGTTCTTTTTCTTCACTACGACGACATTGGCTAGCCATTCCGGATATTGCACCTCACGAATAAACCCCGCGCCAAGCAGGCTTTTGATTTCATCGTTGATGATTGCGTCCCTTTAGGGGTAAAACTTCCTTCTCTTTTGTCTGACTGGTTGATGTAGGGGATCCGCCTGCAGCTTGTGCATGATGATCTCCGGGACGATCCCAGGAAGTCTATTAATCTCCTCCTCAATCCTTCAGTCAGCTTGGAGCTGATCTTGAGATGTCGGGTCTGATCTCCTTCGGTTAATGGCACGTCGTTGATTTCCTCTACCTCCGGTTCCTCGGTGTGATGAGCCGGAGGATTACTCTGTAATTGCTATACGACCTTGGTTTTTCCCTTCAGAGTAGTCTGGTAACAGGAGCGGGAATACTATTGATCCCCTCTGATCGCCTTTATGCCCCAGGGTGTACGGAATTTCACCATCTGGTGAAGAGTCGAAGGGACGGCTCCCATGCCATGAATCTAGGGTCGTCCTAGGATCATATTGTAGGACGAGTCGCAGTCAACAATAAGGAACTTGGTTGGCATGTTGATCCCTTCAGCGTATACAGGGAGGGTCACCTCTCTGGCGGTTTGTTTGATTTCTCCGCTGAACCCTATAAGTTGGGTTATCCTCTTATTTAGAGCGCTTTCCTCAAGCCCCAGATCCTTGTATGCGGCCTGAAAGATGATGTTGCCGGAGCTTCCATTATCTACCAGTATCCTTTTCACCAGGCAGTTCGCTACAATAAGCGATATGACCAGGGCGTCATGATGTGGAGTGAGAAATTTCTCCTGCTCCTTGGCCGTGAAACTTATTTTGTCCGTACCTCCGAGCAGGCGTTTTGGCTTGGCTGCCTCTAGGCCGTGCTTGGTGTTCCAAGTGCTTTTCTTCGCGGCTGTGTGGGTTATGCCGCTGATCTCCGAACCGCCCGATATGACATCAATCACTCGGTCCTGTCGAGTTGGCTAGACGGGATCAGCTTCAGTGGGCTTTCATGTTGTCTCCTTGCGTAGATGGCTCTTGGCCTTCTTAGAAAGGAACTCCCTGAGGTGTCCTTTCTTAAGCAACTCGTTGACCTCGATCTTCAGTGCGACGCAGTCCTCCGTTTTGTGACCGTGGTCTCGGTCGAAGTCGCACCAGAAACCAGGGTTCAGGAAAGAGTCGGGTGCTTTCATCTTCTGAGGCCACTTGACCTGTTGGCCCATCTGCCTCAGAACATTGATTAGCTCCGGCGTTGAGACGGAGAGGTGAAAGATGTATGGCCATGTGGACATTGGCATCCCTTTTGCCTACTCGATCGGCCGGTTCTGGTATCTGCCCCGGTTTCGATTTCCGGAGTCCCTGGCTGGTCTTTGAGAAGGTTTCTCGTCTCGCTCGATTCGGTCTGATATGATCATCTTGGGATCTTGCTTTTGTTGCGCCTTAGCACGGCTGGCGACATCTTCCTCCCATTTTACATGCGCCCAGGCTCGTGATAGGACGTCTTCCATGGTTTTGCACTGGTATTTGGTTAACTCCTTATAAAGGTCCCAGTCGGGGAGCAGGCCTCTTTCGAAGGCAAAGATAACAGTGGGGATGCTGCATTCGGGAATAGCCACCTTCTGTTGATTGAAGCGGTCTATGTAGCCTCGTAGGGGTTACACCCGATGCTGGAGGATTTCGTAGAGGCCATCAGATGTTTTTTCCAGGTCCCTGCTGCTGGCGAATTGTTCCACGAACTTATCACTGAGAATCGCGAAGGAGGCTATGGACCTGGAGGGTAGGTTGATGTACCATTGCAGCGTGGATCCGGTCAGGGTGGAGCCGAATCCTTTGCACATGGTAGCTTCGCGCCAGTCCTTTGGGAGTGCTATGGCGAGCATCCTTTGTCTGTATTGGGCGACGTGGTCATCCGGATCTGTGGTGCCGTCATACACCTTTATGCTGGGAAAGGAGAATTTCCTGGGCATCTCGATCAAGGTGATCTCATCCGTGAAAGGAGTATCGGCATAAGAGTCGGGGTTGCTCTTCCGGATGGGGGGAGCTACTCTTGGGTGCATGGCATCGAGCCTCTTGGAGAACATCTGGTGAAGGTAAGCGACCATAGGAGCTCTGCTTTTGTTGCTCCGTCAGGTGCTTCCTTATCTAGTTCCGTCTCAGATTCGCTGTCTTCCACGTCGTAGGTCTGAGCATCCTTAGCCTTTTCACGCGCTGATGCGTCTCCTCCCGACGCTGTAGGTGGGAGATTCACACCCGTTCCGGAGTTGGGTGTCTCCAGAGTCGGCATAGGACGGATCTGAGCCTGGAATCGTTGTTACTCGCGGTGTTGAGGGCTTGGTTCTCGTCTCGGAGGTTTAAATTCTCCAATTCGAGCTGGCTGAGCTTCTCGGCGCTCTGATCCAGTTGCTTGTAGTGTTCGTTGAGCTTCTCCTTCAGGCTTTGGACTTCCGGGGAGAGCTCGGGATTAGCCTCCTCCTGAGTTTATACAACTCGGTTACTTGACTTTGCAGACCATCGATTTGCCTCTGGAGTTCGGCTTCTCTTTGGGTAGTTTCGGGTAGCTCGTTCACCGCCATTGTCACGTAGTTTAGATTACCCCCCCTCCTTCTAGCGCCAAACTGTTAGGGGATTTTTTGTGTAGGATCTTTGTGAGGACCACGGAACGATGGACAAGGCTGGTATTTGTGTTTATTTGCAAGTAAGAAAGTAGAAAGAGACATTTTATTAGATCAAAGAGCTGGAACTACAACAGTTTTGAGTAAGAACCCTAGTTCTAGCCGCCTAGCTCTAATCTCTAAGTCTCCAAGTGTCGATCCCTTGCTTTAGGGTTTAGGTTCCCTTTATATTTTCTTCTTAAGGCGGGCCTTAGTCGGTTGGAGTAGGTTAATGATGTAATCCTAAGCTGTCAAAGGATTACAAGCTCCTTGGATCAAAGTGATGTTCGATCCAACAAGAGGGGTGGTTCTTCTAATCGATCTAATCGACTATAAAACCGGCTGGAAGGGAGTGATGATGATGATCTCGGACAGAACAGGGTGTTGAATGATTCCACAATCAACCACGAAGAAGAACAGCCTGATTCCACAAGCAGTCTCAATCGCCAATCACTAAGACAAGTGAATCCACACAAGGCTTGATGATCAAGATATCTCAAGACACAAAGACTTTAAAGAAAAGAAACTGAAAAATTTATTATTTCTTAGGTAAAAGATTCGTGCCTTACAATGTGATATCTAATGAGCTTATATAATGCTCAGTACAAGGCTTAGAAAGCTAAACAAAAACAGAAAACTTGCTAAAAATCAGAAAACTAGCCGTTAGGCTTTAAATGAGAAATTATGAAAGAATCTCGGCCAAAGGATGAGCTGCTTGTATCTGGACAACTTTGGGAAGATTCTAGGAGCCTTTGGGATCTTATGGTTGATAGAACATATCGCCAAAGTGCTTGCAATCATAGAGAGACAGAGCTGTTGGGATTTATTGTAAATCTGCTCCAAAAATGGCAAGTTGAGATGGTGAAGAATCTGGCTGATCCAGTGAGGTTTAGTGCATGGTATCAACTCTCCAACTGGTCTTAGATGTAATGAATGATCTCCTGGCTTCCACACGTGAGTTTGAGTTGCACACTCCTTAAGCAAAGAATTATTTTCCTTGAATAGAACCAGTTCGGATGCAGTGTAGGTAGCCTGACTTGTAAATGGTGTATCTCCTAATTGGTGTGAAACCAATTCGCCGCGTGATCTGGTTGAGTTGAGAATCTATAGGAAGTGGTTTCACGGACAAAATCCTCATGGTCGCAAAGATATCCTTCTTTGGATGCACCTATTTCACTGCTGGCTCCAATGTAGCTTGTATGGTTGATCTTATGAGCTGGTGGTCCAGCTACTGACTTGAGGTCCTCATCATTCCCTCCTTCTTCAAAAGGTTTTGTCCGCAAAACCAATTTATCTGAACCAAGATAGAGCAAGTTAGGTTTCATTCTATTTTGAGAGGCTAGGGTCTTACCTTGGTATATGGACGGTTTTGTGATGCAATGTCCATCTGGTGGTTTTTCTTTGATCAGTAGTGAAGCTATGTCCCCTCTACATGGCCGGTCTATGTTTTTACTTAGCAGGAGCGTGGTCTCCTTTGTGAAATATTCTGTTTCACTCTTGGTTTCTCCATTTACCACTCTTTGGGGGTAAGATTTTGAGTTTGGTGCTGGATTCTTCTCCATTGTACCTATACCTGAATCAACACTTATGGGCAAGAGCAGGTGTTTCATACTTGAAGTGGAGGATTCTAAAACAGAGTGTTGAACAATATTTAGAGGTTTACTTACTCTGCTATCACTCATAGCATCTTGCATTGACTCAGCTTTGGTTTTTGTCATCTTTAAAGCATGATCAGCTGGTGAGAAAGTCTCTATGGTATATTGATCATACACTTCAGGTTGGTGAGCTTCCGGACGTGGCTCCTCCTTACCTAGACCTTCATCAACATTCTGGACAGAGTGCAAGTGCATCGTACCAGTGTTTTGATAAGTAGGACTATTCACATTAAGTTCATAAATCACCTTATCATTAGTTGGGACTTGAAAAATTTCAAGTCTTGAACTTGCTTGCACAGCAAGGTCGGGTTCTTGTTCCTTGATTTCCATGTTAGTACCTGAAATATTTTCAACCTTTTGGACACTAGAAAAGTGTGTTAAGACAGTCATGGAATTACTAGAAACAGAATAAGATCCAGCTTTAATCAAGTTAATAAGATCATCAAACTTTTTATCTATTCTAGTAGAGGAATCATCCATTCTAGTAAAGGGTTGACTTACCTCGAAGTTAGTTTCCTTTGGTTCAGGTAGTACTAACTTCACAGCCCGCTTTTTGTGGCAATCTTTTGCAAGATGACCCTGGCCTTGACATCTATACCAAATAACGTCAGGTTGTTTTAAAGCGCTAGAGTACTCACCTTGTGTTCGCTTGACTTGAGGTGTATGCACTGGTTTTGAGCTTTGCCTCCGGTTTGTTGGCTGCAAGAATTGGGGTTGTACTACTCTCTTTGTAGACACCTTCTGAGCGTGTTGTGTAGGGCTGTGAGGTGCAAATCTATCCCTCATGACCCCCTTGAATTGCTCCCAAGTGCTTATAGGAGGCTCTTGGAATTGTTCCCTATACTTCTCTTCTCTGTTCCAATACCTTTGAGCCTTTTCGGTGAGCTGTCCTAGACCATAGGACAAGTATTCCCCCTTTGGAATGGAGTTGCACTTGAAGTACTTTTCCGTGTCCTCTTCCCACTGAAGATAGTTTCTAGGGTCTTCACTTCTTCCTGAGAACACATACAAACGAAACTGATCATATGATTCAAAGTGGAAATTTTTAGTTACCTTATGCTCATGTAGCTTTTTCGGTTTCAGTTTAACCAAAGGTTTTGGACAGGCCCTTGGGGGTATTCTCTTCATCTCGAAGTGCTCATACATCAGCCCTTTGACATATTCCCAATCTGGAGTTGGTTCCTTGAAGTGGATTCGGCATTTCTCCTCTTGAAGCCACCATTGGTAAGCTTCTCCAACAAGGGCGTCTAATGCTATGGACAGCTTCTTGTGTTCAGGAACTCTGTACTCCCAAAAGTAATTTTCCATGCCTTCTTCCCATCTGGAATAGTTCTCTTTTCCTGAAAAAGACACAAGTGTTTTAGTTAAAACTCTTGGGCTATTGTCATAAAATTTATCTGTAAATTTTATCCAAGGTTTAGAATAGCTCTTGTTGATGGCATGGCTCGTGTAGTGGTCTGGTGGCTTGGAATCAAGCTCCCTACGACATGGTTCTTCCTCATGTCCATCTTCAGTCCATGACTCTCTACACTGGTCGTTTTCTTCAGAGCCATCTCCATAGTTTTGATCTTCCCATGAGTATCCCGGTTCTTCACCCCAATCAACTTCAGAAATATTCTACTCATCAGCTTCTTCTTTAGTCGCCATGTCTACCAAGTTTTAAGAAAAAATCTCGCAAGAAAGAAGAAGAAAGTATTCAGAGAAAAATACTTAAATGAAACGTGTAACAAACAAGTTAAAGGAAAGGAAAATAACAGACTAAGAACCAAATGGAAGTTCTCTGATTTCTATTTTTTTTTTTTTGAAAAGCAAATAAAAAAGAAAAGGGAAAGAAAGTTTGCAAGCAAGTTTTAGGAAAGGAATAAGTTTGGATCGACCAGAATTGGAAAGCTTTTAAGAAATTGACAAAAAAAAAATGGAAATCTCGGATTGCAACTTTACTAACAAGTTTTTATGACTTTTTGAATGAGAATAATGATCTAGAAACAGCTAAACTCGACAGGAATAAGAACATGATGAACACAACTCTTTTTATGGCTTTTATATTTTGAAAGAAACGAAACAACTAAATGCAACAAGAAACAAAACGATTTCTTTTTTTTATGGGTTTTATGGTTTTATGAAAAGATAAACTAGATGCAGCAAGAAACAAATGATTCTTATGGGTTTTTTTTTTTAAGTTATTCAAAATAAAACTTAATGAAAGAAATGACAAAACGGTTTTTTTTTAATGGTTTTTTTTTGTAATTTATGAATACAAAACAAATGAAACAAAGAAACGATTGCAAATAAAAGAGATAGGATAGATGCAACCTGTTGCTGAAGGAACTTCAGCTCTGATACCAGAAATGATGTAATCCTAAGCTGTCAAAGGATTACAAGCTCCTTGGATCAAAGTGATGATCGACCCAACAAGAGGGGTGGTTCTTCTAATCGATCTAATCGACTATAAAACCGGCTGGATGGGAGTGATGATGATGATCTCGGACAGAACAGGGTGTTGACTGATTCCACAATCAACCACGAAGAAGAACAGCCTGATTCCACAAGCAGTCTCAATCGCCAATCACTAAGACAAGTGAATCCACACAAGGCTTGATGATCAAGATATCTCAAAGACACAAAGACTTTGAAGAAAAGAAACTAAAAAGTTTATTATTTCTTAGGTAAAATATTTGTGCCTTACAATGTGATATCTAATGAGCTTATATAATGCTCAGTACAAGGCTTAGAAAGCTAAACAAAAACAGAAAACTTGCTAAAAATCAGAAAACTAGCCGTTAGGCTTTAAATGACAAATTATGAAAGAATCTCGGCCAAAGGATGAGCTGCTTGTATCTGGAAAACTTTGGGAAGATTCTAGGAGCCTTTGGGATCTTATGGTTGATAGAACAAATCGCCAAAGTGCTTGCAATCATAGAGAGAAAGAGCTGTTGGGATTTATTGTAAATCTGCTCCAAAAATGGCAAGTTGAGATGGTGAAGAATCTGGATGATCCAGTGAGGTTTAGTGCATGGTATCAACTCTCCAACTGGTCTTAGATGTAATGAATGATCTCCTGGCTTCCACACATGAGTTTGAGTTGCACACTCCTTAAGCAAAGAATTACTTTCCTTGAATAGAACCAGTTCGGATGCAGTGTAGGTAGCCTGACTTGTAAATGGTGTATCTCCTAAACCACTACTCTTTTTGGTGTGAAACCAATTCGCCGCGTGATCTGGTTTAGTTGAGAATCTATAGGAAGTGGTTTCACGGCCAAAATTCGTCATGGTCTCAAAGATATCCTTCTTTGGATGCACCTATGTCACTGCTGGCTCCAATGTAGCTTGTATGGTTGCTCTTATGAGCTGGTGGTCCAGCTACTGACTTGAGGTCGTCATCATTCTCTCCCTCTTCAAAAGGTTTTGTCCTCAAAACCAATTTATCTGAACCAAGATAGAGCAAGTTAGGTTTCATTCTATTTTGAGAGGCTAGGATCTTACCTTGGTATATGGACGGTTTTGTGATGCAATGTCCATCTGGTGGTTTTTCTTTGATCAGTAGTGAAGCTATGTCCCCTCTACACTGTCGGTCTATGTTTTTCCTTAGCAGGAGTGTGGTCTCTTTTGTGAAATATTCTGTTTCACTCTTGGTTTCTCCATTTACCACTCTTTGGGTGTAAGATTTTGAGTTTAGTGCTGGATTCTTCTCCATTGTACCTATACCTGAATCAACACTTATGGGCAAGAGCAGGTGTTTCATACTTGAAGTGGAGGATTCTGAAACAGAGTGTTGAATAATATTTAGAGGTTTACTTACTCTGTTATCACTCATAGCATCTTGCATTGACTCAGCTTTGGTTTTTGTCATCTTTAAAGCATGATCGGCTGGTGAGAAAGTCTCTATGGTATATTGCTCATACACTTCAGGTTGGTGAGCTTCCGGACGTGGCTCCTCCTTACCTAGACCTTCATCAACATTATGGATAGAGTGCAAGTGCATCATACCAGTGTTTTGATAAGTAGGACTATTCACATTAAGTTCAGAAATCACCTTATCATTAGTTGGGACTTGAAAAATTTCAAGTCTTGGACTTGCTTGCACAGCAAGGTTGGGTTCTTGTTCCTTGATTTCCATGTTAGTACCTGAAATATTTTCGACCTTTTGGACACTAGACAAGTGTGTTAAGACAGTCATGGAATTACTAGACACAGAATAAGATCCAGCTTTAATCAAGTTGATAAATGGTGTATCTCCTAAACCACTACTCCTTTCGGATGCAGTGTAGGTAGCCTGACTTGTAAATGGTGTATCTCCTAAACCACTACTCCTTTTGGTGTGAAACCAATTCACCGCGTGCTCTGGGTGAGTTGAGAATCTATAGGAAGTGGTTTCACGGCCAAATTCTTCATGGTCGTAAAGATATCCTTCTTGGGATGCACCTATGTCACTGCTAGCTCCAATGTAGCTTGTATGGTTGATCTTATGAGCTGGTGGTCCAGCTACTGACTTGAGGTCCTCATCAGTTAAACTCTTTCATATTCGGAAATATGGAAGATTCTCCTTATCGGAATTTTTCCTTTTCCCGGGGGAAGGGGCGGGCCCAGGGACCAGACCCGGAGTACTTCGTAGCGGGGAACTGAGGTACCTCCTAGCAGGGACCCTGAGGCCGGTGTCCTGCCTGAGGTCTGGAGAAATTCAATACCTGATTATTTTTCCCCAATAAAACCCACAGTTCCCCATACGATTTCGGGTCCTATCTATAAAATCTGAGGAAGAACCTTCGAGTTCCCATATAGCCTCTGGGTTCCAAGTAAAGATCTCAGGATCTGAGGAAGAACCTCCAGGTCCCTATATGGCCTCAGGGTTCCAAATAAAATCTTAGAAGATAGAACCCCTGTGCAGCCTAAGGCGCATCGGGGTCATTACATCTCTAAGAACCTCCGGGTTCCTGTGTAACCTCAAGGTCCAAATACAAACACCAGGGTCCCGATACGGTCTCAGGATCTTAGGGAAAACCCTAGGTTCTCACACGACCTCATGGTCCAATCACGATCTCAAGAACCTCCGGGTTCCAAATACGGTCTCCGGACCAAAAGGAAAACTTGCGGGTTCCCCTATGACCTCGGGCCCAAACATGACTTCTCGGTCTAAAGAAAAACCTCCTGGTTCTCAGACGACCTCCGGGTCCTTACGCGACACCCGGGTTACGAAAACAATCTCCAGACTCCAAGAGCCATTTTCTAGAAACCTCGGAAACTTGGGGTTTAGAGCCCATCTCCAGGTTCCTAAGCTACCTTCTGATCCCTGTGTAATCTCCAGGTCCGGGGCAACCCCGACACAAAGGTTCAGCTCAACAAACAGCTAAAAATTTCTGGATGGGATTAAAAAGCAAATCAAGGTGGAAGGCCACATCAGGGACTTTGCTTAAAAAATATAGGCCACAAAAGACCGAGGTTCAAACAAAAGCCATTGTTCAGAAAAAGGAAAATCAGAAGAAACAGAGACATAAGTTCAGGTCAGAGATCCTCTTGGCTTGACAGACGAATCCACGTCCATCTCAGAAACCAGCAGAATGGCAGGTTCATCCTCGAATGTAGGAGGGGGAGCACCTTTGTTCCTGGCCTCTTCTTAGATCACAGCCTTGTATTGCTCCAGCGCCTTGGTTAAATCCCATTGGGCACTATGTTTCCTCAACCATTCCCTCATCAACTCCCAGCAAGCAACGACCCTCGCTCCATTTACGGCCATCACCATCTCGAACTTAAAGGTCTCTGCCGCTGCCTTGAGGGCATCGGTCTCTTCTTCCAGCTCTTGATTCTTCTGACTCGTAGCCAATGCGTCAGCTGAAGAGGCCTCAGCTACCTTCTCCAAATGTTTCACCTTGTCCTTAAGATCACAGATCTCCATATCCCGAGCTGCACGCTGATCTCTCTCTCCTGACACCTGGCATTTCAGATCCTCGATCTCCTCTCGAAGGATCAGCACGCCTTCATTGGACAGTCGTTCCCCGAAATGGTACAGCTGAGAAACGGTCTGCACAAAACGCAGATCCCAATAAGGCTACAAGACTGAAAGGAAAAGCGGGCATGCGGTAATCTTACTCGGAGAAGCCCTCCTTGAAGAACTTGGACCACCTCCGAAGGATCTCCTATAGGCAAGACAGTACCGTCCTGAGGAAACACATTCAAGTTTAGGTCGGACAAGGCCGTGGCTAAACTCCCAACAGAGCGAGCCATGTCAGCCGACTGCTGTGCCGATTGAGTTGTCATACCACCACTTTTAGGTTTCTTTCCTGGAAGAGATGGGGAAGGCTCCAGCTTAACCACCGTCGAGCGTCGGCTACCGGTTATCATCACCTCATCCCCAGAGGCGGTCCTGCTTCTGGACCCCTTCTTCGCGGACATCGCTTTCGCCGCTTCCTGGTAGGCCGTAAAGGGATCATTGGCGACGCTTCCTGACATATCTCTTGGATAGGAATAATCATCAGGCATTAAGAAGATAAAATAAAGTCGATATGCCAAAAGGACACTTACTCCAAAGGCTGCTGCGTAGCGGTCCCGTCTCGCTGACCAATAAGTTCACCTGGCGATGATCAACAAGAAGCTGTCATGCCCGGATAACGGCTCTCTCTCCTTCCGCGGGAGCAGGGTGAGTCCCGGCTGCATAAAACATAAGGTTAAGAAAAATGCCCACCCAGCAAAAGGATCAACCGTATCTTACCTATAAAATTCCATCGATAAGAAGAGTCGGGGAGCATCATAAAAACGTATCTCACCTGCCATTTTTTGTTAAAAATTGGCCCTTTCCGGTCACTTTTTGAAAGCTCCTCCACGATTGGCAAGCCGCTGCGAGGACGAAGATGAGATCGCCCCTCTCCTTTTGGCATATTGACTTTATTTTATCCTTTTCGAGATCTCGCCTTCTCAGCTGAACCCTCCGGCTTTAAGGAAACCGCGTGCCTAATAACTTCCGGATTTCGAGGGAGATTTGAAATTCAAATCATTTCCTTATCAACAAAATTGCGACCTCGGCAGATCTCCTTATTTAAGGGAAAAAATCTCCAAAGTCAGGCGAGAAATTACCGTTTCGAGTCTTCGCGAAGGATATGTTTTGAGAAGATGTTAGTGTGTATGACTGTCTGGTCTTCCAAGAAAGTGTTTTTATCGAGGAAGGAAATTTCGTCGAAGAACGAATCTTCAGGCGTCTGCGACGTCTCGCGATGCTGAAGTTTTGTTATTCTTTCGTATGACGCGTTTCGTGCTTGAAATGTTCGCGGGCTTGAAGATGTTTCGCGATGTTGCAAGGGATTAGTCTTAGCCCTGCGTATGGGAAACATTCTGGTTTGACTACAGATGTTCGCAGCCAGAATTGTTGTTCCTGTTTGGATTTGATTTGCGATCGAGGAATTAGGACCAAGGGGTCGCGTAAATTTGTCCCCGGAAAGAGGCATCCTCCTATGCCGTGCTTTGTGTGGTGTTGACCTTCCGAGATTTCTTTCGTGTCTATTTGAGGATGTTCCGTATAGCTATAGGAGCTCTGTTACGAGTTTTCCTTACATGGCTCATTTTACGAGTATTCCTTACATGCCGCATTTTACGAGTAAAACACAGCGGGCTTAAAGTGAATCGTAGTATATGGAACTTGGTCGATTTTTGACAAGTGGAACCTTTCCGTTAACTGTTTGGTTGTTAGGACTGAGTCTTGTTATGACGAATTTACCGTATGATTCCCGTTTTTGGGTGGTACGATAATTGTTTGTGTAATCGTTACTTGGCATTTCAAGGAAAATTATGGATTACCGTTTAGCCATCAACTTATTGGAGCGGTGCTCGCTCAATTGTTTTGGCTTTGCGTGAAGGTTGTGCTCAGCTTTGTAGCCAAGGACGTTGTTGCCAAAGGATTAGGTCATGACACTTTCGTGCTGTCAATAAGGTCAAGTCGGTTAGAATCGTCCTTAAAGGGGATGCTGTAACCTAGTTCGGCTTTGAAGGAAAGGCGTAATTGGGCAAGTAACGAATGGCGTTTAACGAGATTGATTGGCCGAGTATGCCCATGGTGGTAGAAAACGTTTTTCCACTTTAGGGTTAATTTATACGATGAAAGTTTCGTATAATGTTTCCTTTCTTCGTATGGAAGTTGTTTCCTTTGTTTCCGAGGAAAATAAAGCCTAAGAAGCTCGATACATAGTCCGTGCGGAGTCAGTTGCGGGACGACTACCTTCTCGGATGTGACCGAGGGAAAAGAAAAGAAGAAGCCAGCGAGTCGCATGGTTCTTCATAAAGCCTGTTATGTTAACTTTAGAAAGTTTCTTCGTAAGACTTGGTCTGATTGTACGAAGGATTTTTCGCGTAAGTAACGGGGACCGTTTTTACGAAGGTTGTAGATCGGTGATATGTAAACATATGTTAAAGTAGCGTTGTTTCTGTGGGTTTCACGAGAAACGTTTCTGCTGTGAATTCGAACCTAGGTGAAAGTTGCTTGGAGTTACTCATGTAGTGTTACCGAAGTTTATTTCATTACGATCTAGTCGCAGAATGTTTTTCATAGGTTTTATGAAAGGATTCTCATGACACATTCGTTTCTGGAACGAATTGGTCGACCAGAGGTGGATCTAGTCACCATCGGGAGGAAAGCATCTCTTTGTGCACGATGCTACATCTATTCTCGAGTTTTCTTCGTCACAAATGTTTTCGATGCTTTTCCGTGACTCACTTGGTACAACGGAAACTGAAAGAAATGCTCTGGTGATTGAAGATTTCTCGTAGAAAATTTTAAACGAAACTGGCTTTCTAAAACTGGAAAGGGCTTCAATACTTTGGCTAATCGTCGAGTTTCAGTTTGATATTGGTATATGTTTTCTGTACGCATGATTGCGACAAGAACTGGCGTATAGTCTTTGAGATTATCTTCATGATCGTCTTGATATGTTGCTAGCGTTTAGATGAATTTTAGATTGTCGTTTGCCTATTTGAGACGATTTGCTTTGACAAAATCGTTTTCTTGACGATTTGCAAAAGTTTTTGAAGTTTTGGGAGTATACGAATATAGTATACGTACCTACTCCCCCTTTTTTTTTTTACGAAAGAAAACAGTTGAACCGATACTTTGAAGGGTTGTGTATGTTTCTTCTTCTAAGGTTTGAAATGATCAATAATCCTGGACGATTTAAAGACGACGCTTGGACTGTGATTTGGTTTGTTTCCACTTTGACGACTTGGAATATGTCGGTTCCGAGAATATTGCTAGAAACGAATCGGTTTTAAGACGACGTTCATGTCTGTCGTTTTTTCTCTCTTTAGGAATTGAGCTTGATATGCGTGGCGATCGTTTCTCGATTTTCGGAGGAGTTTAGATCGGTATGCAAGATCTGGCTGAACAGCGAGACAAGAAAAATTGCCTAAGACTTAGTTCGCTAGACTATCCACCTAGGTTTTACGTTCTCTGAAGTTCTATGGCAGTCTCAAAGGCGTTTTTATTTCTTAGTAATTTCCTACGAAAATTCCAAGTCTGATTTCAAGTCGGAAATACCTTAGTTCTTTCGAAGACGCAGTTTTGTCTCTTCTCAGTTTTGCTTGCTTATTTCCCCTTCCTCTTCTCGTGTATGTTCGCCATTTTCGATATTGGTCTTTATCCTTTAAACTTGACATTTATCTTCCAAACTTGGCTGTTATCTTCTCCATAGATACAACGTCAATTTTTATAAAAAGGTTCAACGTAATCGTATAGTTGAGGCAGCTAAGGTGTTAAGTTAACCGTTGCCGTTTTATACGATTAATCTGATCCAAGCGAGAAAACAAGTCTTTGCGGGTTTTTTTTTATCGTAAAGTTTCAATGGTAACTCCAATCAAGACGAAACAAGAGACGTTTCGATCGAGATTTGAAGGAGAAAACAAAGATGGAGGTAAGGGCGAGTAGGAGCAAGCGAAGGAGTTTAGACGAGTCTTACTTGTTTTTGTCGTAAAATCTCAACGAAACGAAAGGGTTTCAATGAGGATTCAAAAGAGAACCTAAAGGAGGACCTTTCTGAGGCCTTACAGGTCGCTATGTAGAGAGTGAAGGTCTGACAGGTCGCTACGTAGCGAGTGGAAGCAAGCCAAGAAGAGTCCTACTTATTTTCGTCGTAAAATCTCAATGGAAACTCCGATTGAGACAAAACGAAAAGCGTTTCGATGATGATTCAAAAGAGAACCCAAAGGAGGACCTTTCTGAGGCATGACAGGTCGCTATGTAGCGAGTGAAGGTCTGACAGGTCGCTACGTAGCGAGTGGAAGCAAGCCAAGAAGAGTCCTACTTGTTTTCGTCGTAAAATCTCAACGGAAACTCCGATTGAGACGAAACGAAAAGCGTTTCGATGAGGATTCAAAAGAGAACCCAAAGGAGGACCTTTCTGAGGCCTGACAGGTCTCTATGTAGCGAGTGAAGGTCTGATAGGTCGCTACGTAGCGAGTGGAAGCAAGCCAAGAAGAGTCCTACGTATTTTCGTCGTAAAATCTCAACGGAAACTCCGATTGAGACGAAACGAAAAGCGTTTCGATGAGGACTCAAAAGAGAACCCAAAGGAGGACCTTTCTGAGGCCTGACAGGTCGCTATGTAGCAAGTGAAGGTCTGACAGGTCGCTACGTAGCGAGTGGAAGCAAGCCAAGAAGAGTCCTACGTATTTTCGTCGTAAAATCTCAACGGAAACTCCGATTGAGACGAAATGAAAAGCGTTTCGATGAGGACTCAAAAGAGAACCCAAAGGAGGACCTTTCTGAGGCCTGACAGGTCGCTATGTAGTGAGTAAAGGTCTGACAGGTCGCTACGTAGCGAGTGGAAGCAAGCCAAGAAGAGTCCTACTTGTTTTCGTCGTAAAATCTCAATGGAAACTCCGATTGAGACAAAACGAAAAGCGTTTCGACGAGGATTCAAAAGAGAACCCAACGGAGGACCTTTCTGAGGCCTGACAGGTCGCTAGGTAGCGATTGAAGGTCTGACAGGTCGCTACGTAGCGAGTGGAAGCAAGCCAAGAAGAGTCCTACGTATTTTCGTCGTAAAATCTCAACGGAAACTCCGATTGAGACGAAACGAAAAGCGTTTCGATGAGGACTCAAAAGAGAACCCAAAGGAGGACGTTTCTGAGGCCTGACATGTCGCTATGTAGCGAGTGAAGGTCTGACAGGTCGCTACGTAGCGAGTGGAAGCAAGCCAAGAAGAGTCCTACGTATTTTCGTCGTAAAATCTCAACGGAAACTCCGATTGAGACGAAACGAAAAGCGTTTCGATGAGGACTCAAAAGAGAACCCAAAGGAGGACCTTTCTGAGGCCTGACAGGTCGCTATGTAGTGAGTAAAGGTCTGACAGGTCGCTACGTAGCGAGTGGAAGCAAGCCAAGAAGAGTCCTACTTGTTTTCGTCGTAAAATCTCAATGGAAACTCTGATTGAGACAAAACGAAAAGCGTTTCGACGAGGATTCAAAAGAGAACCCTAAGGAGGACCTTTCTGAGGCCTGACAGGTCGCTAGGTAGCGATTGAAGGTCTGACAGGTCGCTACGTAGCGAGTGGAAGCAAGCCAAGAAGAGTCCTACGTATTTTCGTCGTAAAATCTCAACGGAAACTCCGATTGAGACGAAACGAAAAGCGTTTCGATGAGGACTCAAAACAGAACCCAGGAGGACGTTTCTGAGGCCTGACATGTCGCTATGTAGCGAGTGAAGGTCTGACAGGTCGCTACGTAGCGAGTGGAAGCAAGCCAAGAAGAGTCCTACTTGTTTTCGTCGTAAAATCTCAACGGAAACTCCGATTGAGACGAAACGAAAAGCGTTTCGATGACGACTCAAAAGAGAACCCAAAGGAGGACCTTTCTGAGGCCTGACAGGTCGCTATGTAGTGAGTGAAGGTCTGACAGGTCGCTACGTAGCGAGTGGAAGCAAGCCAAGAAGAGTCCTACGTATTTTCGTCGTAAAATCTCAACGGAAACTCCGATTGAGACGAAACGAAAAGCGTTTCGATGAGGACTCAAAACAGAACCCAGGAGGACGTTTCTGAGGCCTGACATGTCGCTATGTAGCGAGTGAAGGTCTGACAGGTCGCTACGTAGCGAGTGGAAGCAAGCCAAGAAGAGTCCTACTTGTTTTCGTCGTAAAATCTCAACGGAAACTCCGATTGAGACGAAACGAAAAGCGTTTCGATGAGGATTCAAAAGAAAACCCAATGGAGGACCTTTCTGAGGCCTGACAGGTCGCTATGTAGCGAGTGAAGGTCTGACAGGTCGCTACGTAGCGAGTGGAAGCAAGCCAAGAAGAGTCCTACGTATTTTCGTCGTAAAATCTCAACGGAAACTCCGATTGAGACGAAACGAAAAGCGTTTCGATGAGGACTCAAAAGAGAACCCAAAGGAGGACCTTTCTGAGGCCTGACAGGTCGCTATGTAGCGAGTGAAGGTCTGACAGGACGCTACGTAGCGAGTGGAAGCAAGCCAAGAAGAGTCCTACTTGTTTTCGTCGTAAAATCTCAACGGAAACTCCGATTGAAACAAAAGGAAAAGCGTTTCGATGAGGATTCAAAATAGAACCCAAAGGAGGACCTTTCTAAGGCCTGACAGGTCGCTATGTAGCGAGTGGAGAGTTGGCTTGAGCTCGGTCGCTACGTAGCGACTGAGCCGTGTGCGTGCTCGGTCGCTACGTAGCGACCGAGCTGTATGCGTGCTCAGTCGCTACGTAGCGACCGAGCTGTGTGCGTGCTCGGCGCTACGTAGCGACCGAGCTGTGTACGTTCTCGGTCGCTACGTAGCGACCGAGCCTTGTGCGTGCTCGGTCGCTACGTAGCGACCGAGCTTGGCTAGAGCTCGATCGCTACGTAGCGACCGAGCTGTGTAATCGGTTTGCTGCGCTTCTTTTTTACGCGATTAACCTAGGGGTTTTCTACGGTTTTTGGGAGAACAAGTTTTACCCTTCCAAAAAGTTTTTGGAAAATGTGTTTTGGTAAAACCCTTACGCATTGAAACTTCTTTAGCTCAGAAATGAGCCAAACATACGGGATTTGATAAAATTTATCTTTTTCCTTTATGTTTAGACAGAGAAATCGCAAGCTCGTTTCGTAGCACTTCCTGTTGGCGAAAAGTCGCGGCTAGGTTTTTTCCGATTTTTTTTTTAGGCACTATGGCGTTTGCGTAATCGTTGGCCATAGGCGCAGTGGCTGCTGGGGTTGTCTTACCAACGTTGTTGCGAACTGCGATTTTGTCTTTCGTGCTTCCAAACATTGTTTTGATCAAGTGGCTGAGAGTTAGATTGATCCGTACCCCCCCTCCTTCTAACGCCAAACTGTGGGAACCGAACTGTCGATTTACGTTTAAATTAGGAAACTAGGAAAACCCTAATTTCCCAGATGTCCCGGATCTCTGCGAGAGCCAACAGCAAGTGACCAAATATATGCGGAAATCATGAAAAGATAACAAACGAGTTTAGCGAAAACAGTAGATCGTATTTCGAGTCCGCGTGAGAGCGTGGCGATCATTAAAGATGGGTGTAGAAGGAAGACTACGAGTTGTCATCTCGTAATCTAACTCTATGTGAACTACTATATCCGTGATCAGTTTCGAGAGTTTTCTGCAGTGTGTAAACTCTTCGGTGAAGCCATCTCTTGTTATCGAGCTGCGAGTCAACTAGGTTTGAGCTTTTAGGCCGCTAGAACTAGGTAACTCGCTGACAGCCTTTGCGGCCAAAGTTTTTATGATCTCTTTAACGATCGCAATGCTCTCACGCGGACTCGAAATAAGATCTACTGTTTTCTCTAAACTCGTTTGTTATCTTTTCATAATTTCCGCATATATTTGGTCACTTGTTGTTGGCTCTCGCAGATATCCGGGACCTCTGGGAAATTAAGGTTTTCCTAGTTTCCTTATTTAAACGGAAATCGACAGTGCGAATTTCAGTTCCCACAGTTTGGCGCTAGAAGGAGGGGGATCTACGGATCAATCTAACCCGCAAAAGTCACTCAACGATCAGGAACGATATGCAAGACTCGACGTGCGCGAATGTCATCTCGTTCAAGGGGGGAGCAACGGTCGATCGAGCTAAACCTCGAAACGATCTCCTTGTTATCGAACTGACGATCCGAGATGTCGACGTCGCTAGGGTGCTAATCGACACCGGAAGTTCGGCCGATATCATCTTCAAAGATACTCTCGAGAAAATGGGGATCGATCAATCTGAAATCGTGAAATACCCTGGCCAACTACTGGGACTTTCGGAAGAAACGACCATGGCCTACGGGTCGATTAATCTCGCAGTTAAAGCCGGAACCGTGACAAGAGTCACAAGGTTTTTAGTCGTTGACCGTCCCGCATCTTACAACGTTATCATGGGAACGCCATGGTTGAACAACATGCGTGCCATCCCATCAACGTACCATCTTTGCCTCAAGTTTCCAACCCCTAACGGAGTCGAGGTAATATGGGGAAACCCAAGAGTATCACAGGTGTGTTACGCCGCAAAACAAAAACGAAAAAGACCAGACCTCGAGACCACTCCTAGAAAAGCGGAGAAAAAGATCTCCAACAAGGATTCGCGAAGTCAAGATTCGGCGGAACTCTTCTGGCAGTCTCGTAACATCACGGCCCTAGAGGAAAAACGCGAACCAACTTGCGAAACCTGTGGTCACAGTCTGTCTCGACGAAGCATCTCCAGAACGATGCATCGAGAAAGGAGCCAATATCCGCGAACCTTTGAGAACAGCGCTCATAACCTGTCTAAAAAAGAACCTCAATACTTTCGCATGGGCCGCGGAAGATATGCCAGGGATCGACATTAACATAACGTGTCACGAATTAAATATCGATCCGACCTTCAAACCCGTCAAACAAAAAGGCGGAAGCTAGGACCTGAACGGGCTTCCGCGGTAAACGACGAGGTCGAAAAATTGCTTAAAGTCGGGTCAATAACGGAAGTGAGGTATCCAGACTGGCTCGCTAACCCTGTAGTAGTCAAAAAGAAAAACGAAAAATGGCGAGTTTGCGTGGATTTTACCGACCTAAACAAGGCCTGTCCAAAAGATAGTTTCCCTCTGCCACATATCGATCGATTAGTAGAAGCAACGGCGGGTAACGAACTTCTGTCTTTCATGGATGCCTTCTCAGGTTACAATCAAATTATGATGAACCCTGACGATCGCGAGAAGACTGCGTTCATTACCGATCACGGAACCTATAGCTACAAAGTAATGCCCTTCGGCCTCAAAAACGCTGGCGCAACTTACCAACGACTCGTGAACCGTATGTTCTTCCAACAACTTGGTAAAACGATGGAGGTTTATATCGACGACATACTCGTCAAATCCCTCCAAGCAAAGGATCACGTTTCACATCTCGAGGAATGTTTCGCGCAGCTAAATTCCCATAACATGAAGCTCAACCCGACAAAATGCAGGTTTGCCGTAGCATCAGGGGAATTCCTCGGCTACCTAGTCACATTCTGCGGCATCGAAGCTAATTCAAAACAGATCAACGCACTGATCAAGATGGCTTCACCGAAGAATAAGCGGGAAGTCCAAAGGCTGACCGGTAGAGTCGCGGTACTTAACCGGTTTATTTCACGATCAACGGACAAGTGCCCTTCTACGATGTCTTACGGGGAAATAAAAAATTCGAATGGTCGGAAGAATGCGAAATCGCTTTCCAACAGCTGAAGCGGTATTTAGCTTCCCCTCCAGTCCTCGCAAAACCCGTGGAGTGGGAACCTTTGTTCTTGTACATCGCTGTATCGGCAACAGCTGTGAGCGGCGTGCTGATCAGGGAAGAACGCGGCGAACAGAAACCTATTTTCTATATAAGAAAAACCTTGCTGGATGCCGAATCTAGATACCCGCTAATGGAAAAATTAGCATGCGCGGTCGTAACATCGGCCCGAAAACTAAGACCATATTTCCAATTCCACACGATCGTCGTCCTCACGACTTATCCCCTACAGACGATTCTGCATTACCCGAGTCAATCAGGCCGGTTGGCCAAATAGGCGGTCGAATTGAGCGAGTACGATATCGAGTACCGATCGAGAACAAGCGCAAAATCACAAGTGCTTGCAGACTTCTTGGTCGAACTACCGACAGAGACCATAACCAACGAGGAACCAAATTCCACTTGGCTCCTCCACGTCGACGGATCCTCGTCCAAGCAGGGATCAGGCATCGGAATTCGCCTCACATCTCCGACGAGCGAGATCTTAAAGCAATCATTCAGGCTGGAATTCCACGCCTCAAACAATGAGGCCGAATACGAAGCACTCATCGCATGGCTGCGTTTGGCTCACGGCTTGAAGATACGAAACATCCACGCTTACTGTGACTCCCAGTTAGTGGCAAGTCAGTTAAACGGAGAGTATTAAGCCAGGGACGAACGGATGGACGCGTACCTCAAACTGGTCCAAAAACTAGCCCAAAAGTTTGACTTTTTTGCCCTTACGCGAATTCCCCATTCCGAAAACGTCCAGGCAGATGCTCTCGCGGCCTTAGCATCAAGTTCTGACCCAGGACTTAAAAGGGAAATTCCGGTCGAGTTCATCGAACATCCGAGCATCGGACCACCAATCGTCGTCACCCTCATAGAAGGTCAAGATGACGAAGAAGAAGAAGTTACGATACAACCGCAATCAGAGCAATCTGATTACGGCTGCGATACCCCATGGCTGCAGACAATTCGAGACTACATTATCAACGGACACCTGCCCACCGAGAAATGGGCAGCCCGCAAAGTCCAAACACAGGCCGCGCGCTACGTAACAGTGGACGGTGAAATTTACAAATGGAGATTCTCCGGACCACTCATGACGTTCCTGGACAGGGAAAAAGCAAGAAAAGTGATGGAAGAAGTACATTCTGGGTCCTGCGGCAACCATTCCGGCGGAAGATCGCTGGCAGTAAAAATCAAACGCCATGGATACTACTGGCCAATGATGATCGGAGATTGCGAGAAGTTCGCGCGAAAATACGAAAAATGCTAGAGGCATGCTCCAAACATCTGACAACCAGCTGAAGTTCTCTCCTCCATCACATCGCCCTTTCTTTTTATGCGCTAGGCCATGGACATCGTCGGTCCCCTTCATAATTCAAAGCAAAAGCGTTTCCTTTTAGTCCTCACCGATTTCTTTTCAAAATGGGTAGAGGCAGATTCGTACGCGAGTATAAAAGATGTCCAAGTCGAAAGTTTCGTATGGAGAAACATCATCTGTAGGCATGGAGTTCCTTACGAAATCGTAACCGATAACGGATCTCAGTTTATCTCTACCCGGTTCGAGGCGTTCTGCGAAAAATGGAAGATACGACTTAACAAGTCGACGCCCAGGTATCCGCAGTGTAACGGACAAGCTGAAACGATTAATAAAACCATTCTCGACAGACTGAAGAAATGCTTAGAGGCCAAAAAAGGCAGGTGGGCCGACGAACTCGAGGGAGTCCTCTGGTCCCACCGTACCACCACGAGGCGAGCAACAGGAGAAACCCCTGTCGCTCTGGTGTACGGAACGGAATGCATGATTCCCGCGGAAGTAGAGTTCCCCGGTGATCGAAGAAGATTACTTCCCGAACGAGAGGAGCTCAACAACGCAATGCTCCTCGATGATCTTGATCTCATTAACGAGAGCCGAGATCGAGCGCTCATCCGAATCGAAAATTACCAACACGCAGCCGCAAAGTACTACAATTCCAACGTACGGAACCGCAGATTCAATCAAGGAGATCTGGTCCTTCGCAAAGTCTTCCAAAACACCGCTGAACGAAACGCGGGAAAACTCGGAGCAAACTGGGAAGGACCCTATAAAATCAAAAAAGCCGTCCGACCGGGCTCCTACGAAATAGCCAACATGCAAGGCATAAAAATTCCAAGGACCTGGAACGCGATGCATCTCAAATAATACTATCACTAAACAAACCAACTCACAATGACCAAACTACGAGACGGCTTGATCTCAATAAGGAGTACGTAGGCAGTTTGTCGAAAGGCAAATTCAGCTGTCCCCCCTCATTAAAAAGGGGGGAGTGGATACGTATACTCGTATACTCTCAAACTCGAAAACATCCGACCACGCCTTCGATGTTTCCGACATATCTTAACCAAGCAAATTATTTTTTATCCGCAAAATATTTTCGATATTCGAAAATAAATCAGCCGTTAGGGAGAAGCAGCCTTTGGCATCGCGAGACGTCGCGAGAGATGCCTCAAGGGTTACTTCTTCCGAACGACGAAAACGGACACTCCGTCAAAAAATGATGAACATTTTAACACATATCTTGTGCAAAAACTCTAAACGACGACATCTGCCGCCAAGTCCGGTGCTGATCACATCGAACTCTTGAACGTCCTAAACAGACATAGCCATCTCACGAAGATGACTCTCGTACATCCGACACAAGGATAATAGCGCTATAAAAGAAACCCGAAATTTTGGTCCATCACTTCCGGTTGGCTTAAAAATTGTCTCCGGAGAGATGCTCGATTCATATCTAACAAGTCATATAAGCCGAGAACCTATCGTGGACTTTAAATTGGTACGAATCAGGTTAAAATCGCGACAGATAAATTGATAGCCGGCTAGTCACCGCATAAAATCTTAAAACCGAAAGTAAACCTAGGTCTTGCCCTAAACCCAGCGCACTGGTCTCTAACATCTCAAGGCATGATATCCTAAAGATACGAGATCCCAAAACCATGCCTCTATGTTTATATTCGACATCTTCAGATATCCCGCGAAGTCGATATCTCGTGGAAAAACTCTCGAAACAGATCTCGGACAAAACATTTCACATCGAAGAAGGATATGAGACGACAACTCATCACCCTTCTTCCACGCCATACGTAAGCTTATGAAAAATGCAACCCGGCCATCCTGTCATAAAATTAAAGCCGCAGCGCGGCAGGGATTCAAAGCCACATACGGCCAGTCCCGAAACACGAAATGAGGTCATTTAAGGCCGAAACATCAAACATTAAAATAAAAAAAATAAAAAAAAATCTCCCGCAAGAGATCTAACCAGAGTCATCC
Source organism: Brassica napus (assembly GCF_020379485.1). Taxonomy (NCBI): domain Eukaryota; kingdom Viridiplantae; phylum Streptophyta; class Magnoliopsida; order Brassicales; family Brassicaceae; genus Brassica; species Brassica napus. The sequence continues at coordinate 29,167,585 of NC_063448.1, read as the reverse complement.
TCAGAGCTCACACTCCCTCTTCACCCGTTGCTTCATCCAAGTCTGGAGCCGCATCACCTCCGCCTTCTCCGAGCACCGGATCTTTCCCCTCTGGGCCTTCTGAACACGTTGGAAGAAAGCACGCGGATTTCAGGTCAGCTAGGATGAGATCGAAATCTCCATCCACGACTGCCGAATCTCCCTTGCACCCGGACAGTCGGGCCTCTTCGGCCTCTAAGGTCGGAGGAGTCTCACTCTGGAACGACTGAACCACGGCCATCCCGCCCTCAATCGTCGCCAAGGCTAAATCCCTGTTCCGGATGCACTCGAGGGAGCCCAGAAAGGCGGAGATCTTCGCCAATCGAGCCTGAAACTCAGAACGAAGAGCGTCCTCGGCCTCTCGAATCCCACGGCTCGCTAACCCTGCATCGCCCTCGATCTGACGCTGAAGACGACGCACCTCCGAAGATTTGGCCTTCCTGGCTTTCTTCTCCTTAAGCAATGAACTCGCCGTCTTCCCGAGGTCCCTCTAGAGCTTCCCTATTGCGACCTCGAGTTTCGACACTTTCACGGAGTGAGAATCCTTGATAGCCGTCATCATGGCCTCGGTTTCAGACCATCTACCCTGCAGCTCCAACAACTCCCCCGTGAAACGACTGGTCTCAGAACCGCACTCGCTGATTATCCCGTCGATCAACGACATGAACTGCGAAACGAGAAGAAAGTTAGGGATTCTTTGTCTTTTAGAGAAATATGTAACAATCAAGAAATTAAGTGGGTGACAAACCTTTCCGCGAAGCCCCGACGCTATGCTCGAGTCTCCTTGCTGCGAAGATTCCCCGTCACCGCCCTTGGTAAACTTCCTCTTCCGGCCCTTAGGCTGAGCAACCGGAACAACACTAGGAGCGCGCAGCGCTAGAACGATCTCTTTCATGGCAGGAGGAGGAGGCATAGAGTCAGGAGCCCTCTCCTTATCCTCGACAAGAATCGGAGTCGTGGACGATCCAGCAGGTGAAGCCGAAGCATCCGGAACGACCAAGCCTGCGAGAGTTCCCGCATCTCGCGGAGTTGCGACCTCGATCCCATGACCCGGAGCAATGGCCAGTGCAGAAGAGGACGGGAACTCGGCGCCGGCTCGAACCTGTTCCTTCTCGGTTTGGCGACGAACTAGTCTCTCTCAAAAGGAGAGATGGTCGGCAACGCAAGCCGGCGCTTCGACCGGAGAAGTCAGAATCGGAGCCGGAGAGGTGGCCTCGCCCATCTCAACATCGGAGCTTCTCTTGTCACCATGGGAAGAAGACATGTTGAAGGCAAAAGATTTGGAGCTAGAGAGGTTTTGGAGGTTTGAAGAAGGAAAGGTGTGAAGCAAATGAATGACAAAAGCTATCGTCACTTTTGTTTCTTCTCAATTACTCATCTTTTCTTTACTACATTCTTCTGATGCGTCATATTTAATGTCCATTTTCTATATACTATATAACATATCATATCATTTAAGTTGCTAAGGTCATTTACTCATTATAGTGTTTTAGAGGTTATATGTTGCAATTTCCCTTAATTAGATGGGGTTCAAGAAGAGGAAACCAGAAAATAGTCTTATTACAAAGGCAAGCCTTGCCAATTGATCTGCTGGCTCGTTAAGAGATCTAGGGATACAAAAAATCCGATAAGTGGCACTACAAGAAAAATGGGTTTTAATAGCAGACCGGAATAGCGTTTTTTCAATTGTGTTATGCTTGATATACGCGGATTTTAAAGATAGCGTTTGTATATTTCGAAACGCTATGTTAGAGTTGTGAACTGAAAAAAAAAATTAAGTGTATGTTTAAAGAAGAAATAGGAGTGTATAATAGCAATAAATGATTAAAAGTGTTATGGTTGAGTTTCGCGGTTATACCCGGGACACTTGGTTAAATTTTGGCTCCTAAACAAGATTAGTGTCGAAAAAAAAACCCAAATCATTAGGGTTACGATCTTCCCTCTCTCTCGTATCTCCTTGCCTCTTTTGTGCTGGAAAGAATCAATCTCAATCTCTATCACTTCTAATTTCATTTTTAATTCCTAAGCTCTTACCTTTTCTCATCTCGAATCCACTTTCTCGTAATGTCGAATCCATTTTCAATTCCTCTTCTCTTGTCGTAATCCATTCCCAATCCGTCGAAGGTGAGTTCGCTTTTACTAACCCATCAGATTATATTTCGATTTTCTTTTTCTTATATATGTTCTAGTGTTATTGCATTGTCAATTGATGCGTTTCTGTATACTATTTTGCAGGAAGGATTTCGTTTGTAGATCTTCGGATTAAGGTCCATTTTCTTCTTTTCATCTCTCTTTTACTTAGTTTTTTTCTTTCTATTTTAACACAATTCTCTTATTTTGTAGCTGACTCGAAGCAAAATTGAAGAGATTTTATCGAAAGGTAAAAACAAGTGACACTATCATCTTTTATTTACAAAACTCGTTCTGTTTTGGTTTTCTGGGTTGATAAAGTGAGCGTCTTGTATGTACAATTGCTCGGAGCGGTAACATGGATAAATCGTGGGTCTGGTTACCAAGGTATTAACTTTACTTCACTATCTTTTAGAAATTGTTTTGTGTTGATCTCATTTATTTGGTAGACTGAATGTTGTATTCTCATTTGTTCTACATGACAGGAATAGCCTTGAGTATGAGAAAGGAGCTAGTGAATTTGTGTCTTCTTCATCAAGATGTTTAGGAGATCCAGCTGAAATGTTCTGCCCTTGTGTTGATTGTCGCAATGTCTGCCATCAAGCTTGTGAGACAGTTTTGGAGCACCTGGTGATTAGAGGAATGGATCAGAAGTACAAGAGTTGTGTGTTTTGGACAAAACACGGGGAGACAAGACCAGATAAGTCAGCTGATGTGTACTCATCTGAAAATGAGGCTTACGAGTTGTTCAGAACGACTTTCTTGGCAAGTGAAGGCAATGAGACTGCTGAACAAGAGAATGCAGGAGCGTTTGAGGGGCCTGACAGTCCAGAAGAGGCTGAGTTCAGAAAGAAGTTAGAGGATGCAGAAACTCCGTTGTACCCGGAGTGTGAGAAATTTTCAAAAGTTGCTGCAATCATGGGACTTTACAGGATAAAGGTGAAGAGTGGGATGTCTCAGAAACTATTTTGATCAGCTACTGTCCTTGGTTCATGACATGCTTCCCGGTGAAAATGTGCTACCTAAGTCTACTGATGAGATGAAGAAGTTTCTGAAACAGTTTGGTTTTGTCTACGACGTCATCCACGCCTGCAAGAATGACTGTATTTTATATAGAAAACAGTATGAAGATGCGGTCAGCTGTCCAAGATGTAGTGAATCAAGATGGGAGAAGGATAAGCAATCTGGTGAGGAGAAGAAAGGGGTTCCTGCTAAGGTGCTTAGGTATTTCCCGATCAAAGACAGGTTCAGGAGAATGTTTAGATCAAAGCGGTTGGCTGAGGAGTTGTGTTGGCACTCCACTAATGCTTCTGAAGATGGAACTATGCGACATCCAGTGGATTCGTTGACTTGGGTGCAGATAAACAACAAATGGCCGGAGTTCGCAGCTGAGGCAAGAAACCTAAGACTAGGTATTTCAACCGATGGCATGAATCCATTCTCCATCCAGAACACCAACCACAGCACATGGCCTGTTCTCTTGGTCAACTACAATATGTCTCCAACGCAGTGTATGAGGTCCGAGAACATTATGTTGACCATGCTAATTCCTGGCCCAACCGCACCTAGCAACAATATTGATGTATATCTACAACCATTGATGGAAGACTTGCAGGAACTGTGGACAGAAGGTATACAAGTTTATGACGCCTTTAAGAAGGAGAGTTTCACTCTTAGAGCCATGTTGCTGTGGAGTATCACAGATTACCCTGGTTTAGGAACTTTAGCTGGTTGTAAAGTGAAGGGCAAGCAAGCGTGTAATGTCTGTGGGAAGGATACACCACATAGGTGGCTAAAGTTCAGTCGTAAACATGTATACATGAAGAACAGGAGGCGGCTCATGCCTAGTCATCCATACAGACGAAAGAAAGGATGGTTTGACAATACGGTTGAGGTTGGTTCTGCAAAGAGGATTCAGAGCGGTTCAGAAATATTAGACAGTATAAGGGACTTTAAAAACGATTTTGGAAAACTCTTACCTAAGAAGAGTAAGAGAAAGAGGAGTGAAGGAGATGAGGATGATGTTGTTTCAGCTGAGGAGTACGAAGAAGATCATGATATGTGGCGGTGGAAGAAAAAATCTATTTTCTTTGACTTACCTTATTGGAAGGTATTTTATTTGATTTACCTTCTTTAACCTACCTTATTAGTCTGAAATTGTTAATATTATTTATGCTAAATACTTGTAAAATTTCTTGTAGGATATGCCTGTGAGGCATAACATCGACGTGATGCACGTGGAGAAGAATGTGAGCGATGCCATGTTGTCTATTCTGATGAATAGTTGCAAATCAAAGGATGGCCTGAAAGCGAGAAAGGATTTAGAAGATATGGGTATTCGAAGCAGCTTACATACACAAGTAAGGGGGAAGAGAACTTATCTGCCTCCAGCTGCGTATTGGCTCTCTAAAGAAGAAAAAAAAAATTCTGCAGAAGATTATCCAACTTCAGAGGCCCTGATGGATATTGTGCAAATATATCCAATTGTGTCTCACTGGATCCTCCTTCTATTGGCGGCATGAAGTCACATGACCATCATGTTCTTATGCAGAATCTGTTTCCGGTTGCGTTGAGAGGTTTACTCCCAAAAGGACCTCGGATTGCAGTGAGTCGTATGTGCAATTACTTCAACAGAATCTGTCAACGCGTTCTTGATCCTGAGAAGCTACTTGCTCTAGAAACAGAGATTGTGGAGACAATGTGCCAGTTAGAGAGATTCTTTCCACCTTCATTGTTTGATATCATGTTCCACCTTCCACTGCATCTGGCGAGAGAAGCACGATTGGGTGGCCCTGCACACTTCAGGTGGATGTATCCATTTGAGAGGTAAGTATATTGTTTTCATTAGAAGCTTAATTATTATATGAAGCGAATTTCAATATTTTAACCATCTTGATTTGCAGGTATATGAAGACACTGAAAGCTTTTGTGAAGAATTTCGCAAGACCTGAAGCTTGTATGGCAGAGGGTTATCTAGCTGGTGAATGTCTTGCATTTTGTATGGAGTTCTTACAGAAATCGGTACCAGTTGAGGAACCAATGACAAGAAATGAAGATTTAGAGGCACATGATAATGTACTTGAAGGGCGCCCTCTGCAAAAAGCTATAGAAGTGAAACTTACTGATAAGGAGAGAGATGTAGCTCATCGTTATGTCCTCATGAATACTGCAGTGATGGATCCTTATGTTCAGTAAGTGTGGATATAGATATTTTATGTTTTACTATCAGTGTAGATAACTGTAGATGAAGATATTTTTGCCTTTACAGGATGCATTTAGAGGAACTTCAAGCAAAAGATGGAAGATGTGCAAGAAATGGTACCATATTATGGAAAACTCATACAGAAAGGTTTTCGACATGGATAAAAGATAAGGTATGTGATATGGTCATGGTAATGATATTGATATGTGATCTGGTAATGATATTGATATGTGATCTGTTCATGCTAGATACCAAATAACTCAAAGGATCATTCTCAGCGGCTCAGATGGCTTGCGTTTGGACCAAGGAATGTCGCACACACCTACAAGGGATATATAGTTAATGGACATCGATACCAGACAGACGATGTCAAAAGGAAGACTCAGAACTGTGGGGTTTCAAATGAAGCATTCTCCATGTGCAGAGCTAGTGCGAAAGATTCTAATCAAATGGCGGACATGGTAGCATACTATGGAGTCATAAAGGAGATCATATTGCTTGATTACCACATGTTTCAGGTGCCTCTGTTTAAGTGTAGTTGGGCACATAAAGGGAAAGGTGTTAAAGAGGAAGACGGTTTTACACTTGTGAATCTCCACACGAACCAGTCAGCATTTGTTAATGATCCATACATTCTGCCTTCTCAAGCTAAACAATTTTTTACTCAAGAGAGGATGACAGCTCTCCTTGGTATGTTGTTATGAGAACACCTCCGAGAGGATATCATGAGTTAGAGACTGAAGAGGAAATTTGCCCTGCAACGTTAACAGTCCAGCATGATGAAGATATCGGAGATCACGCTTCAGATGACGAGAGTTTTTATGTTAGGAATGATTGTGAGGGTATTATTCTTTGAGATTAATAATAAGTTTGTTGTTGTAACAGGTAAACTGATACAATGAACGAGAATGCTGTTACTGAGAAGGCGCGTCGCAGTAAACGTCAAGAAGGCCTTGCTGTTAGTCCTGTGGTGTCTTTAACTACCAAGAAACAGAAGAAGAATTGCCCGAAGAAGAATGTGGAACAGGAGTCACAGCACGACGAACTCGAGCAACATACCGGTTCAGAAGAAGTGGAACAAGAACCAGAAACTGTAGCAGCCGAAGAAGAAAATGATGATGATGAAACACAACCACCCGAAGAACATGATCAGTACGAAATACAACCAGCTGAAGAAGAACATGACGAGGAAAATGTACAAGACGAAGAAGAAGAAGTCATTCCTAGCTCTGAGACACAAACACAGCAATCTGATAACCAAGTGAAGAAGACTAGAGGTCCAACTAAAATGCGAAAAGTGGCGAAACATATAGAGGACAAGGTAGATGTGGAGTTCAATTCTTTGGGAGAGCATGTTGGCCGTGGATCAGTGACACTGTCCTCATTCCTTGGTCCTCTTGTGAGAGAGCATGTGCCTGTATTGCTAGATGACTGGAGACATCTGGAAGACAAAACAAAAGACGCTCTGTGGGAGGAAATACAGGTAATTCTGTTACCTATGTATATACATACACACGAGTTCAGTATTAATATGAATATTATGTACAGGGACGATTCAACTTGACAGAAGACTGGCAAAAGGATGTAGTCTTTAAGCAGATGGGTTGTTTGTGGAGGGCCTCTAAATCTAGACTCTCTTCCATAGTTAGAGCAGCAAAAAACAAGGCGCAACTACAGATAATTAAACCCAGCAACATACAATCGGTAACAGCTTGGAACAATTGGGTGAAAGGAAGATGTACTGCAGCTTTTCAGGTAACATTTTGTGTCTTGCGTATTTACATTTGGGTTATGTAAGTAACATTTATTACAAAATGGTATTTGGTTTATGTAGGAACAAAGTAATAAGTACAGGGAACTCAGGAAGGCTCAAATTCCCTACACCACTAGTCGAAAAGGCATGAATCGGCTTGCAGAGGAGATGGTATGTTTTACAATTTGAAATAATAATTGGTGTGTTATTGGGTTTATGAGATCTGATGACAACTACTTTATTTAACTTGTAGAAAAAAAAACAGTTCTGATCCTAAGCTAGTCACTAGAACTAAGGTTTGGGTCGCTGGTCATACACATTCTGATGGAACACCCGTTCGTCAAGAATTTACTGAATACAATAGTAAGATTACTTGTAACAATAATATTGTTGGCTATAGAATACAATTTACATAACTTGTGTAATTTTTAATTGCAGGAGAAGATAAAGAGAATTGACAGTGAAATGGAATCAAGTTCAGCAGATAATATCGGTGAAGATGTTGTCACTCAGGTTCTAGGAAAAGATAAGCCAGGAAGAATTAGGGGGTTGGGACGAGGGGTTACTGTAACCAAGTTGGCATTCTTACATGCTAGAGATTCACATGTCAAGCAACTTGAAGCAACTCAAGCAGAACTAATCAACAAGGTTCAAGATTTGCAAAATGTGGTTAAAGACTTGGCTGGTAAAAAGATAACTTCGTTATTCTTCTTGTTTTATTATTCAAACTTCTGATATGTATAAGGTTGTAACAAAAATGATTGTGGTTGTTGGGTATAGGAAAAAAACGGATTTGATTCTAATTCGGAGAGAAGCGATGTGAGCAAGGGGGGAGGAATAAGGTGCCAAATACTGGATTGGGTTTCGAATGATGATTTGGTTGTTGCTGAAGGAGAATTCAACTCTAGTGAGCCCACATATAAGATTGGTCGCATTCCACTGGGTCCTAATGCGGCTGCTGTTATAGTGAAGTCTGTATCAGTCGTAACAGCGCCTATATGGAGACCTACTCCAACTTGTGTATCGCTTAGTCAGGCTGTTGGAGTCAAAATTGCATGGCCATCTGAGAAGCTCATCTTGGATGATGGCATTGACATTTCAAACAATGGCAACAACGACGAGTCAGAGGTAAATAAATTCCGTCCTCCAACGTTTGATAATCATTCATTAATGTACTCCTGAAATGTGTGAATATATTTTACATGATTCAGGATGTAGCTGCATCTTTAGGAAATGTTAAAATATTTGATTACTGGAAAATAGAAGAGGTGTTGATAGCTGAGGGTGTCTTGTTGACAACCGAACCTACTCACCTCGTCAACCAAATTCCACTGGGACCGAATGCAGCAGTTCTTAGAGTCGAAATGGTTTTTAAACCTAATGCCTATATCTGGAGACCTACACCTGAAATGACAAAGATGGGTGATGCAGTACATGGGACAATAGCGTGGCCTCTAGATAAGATAAGACTACCTGATCAAAATTCGCCTACTGATCAACATTCACCTACTGAATCAAACAAGATATCCAATCAGGTAAGTTTGTAAATTCTTAGAAGGTGATTAGATATTGAATTGTTAGGTTGCCGGTGTTGATATTATGGTGAATGTGTTTGTCCTTTTTGGTTTTAGAGTGGTGGTAACAGCACTAGTAGTAGCAACAAAGGTGGCAAACAGAAGGTTGCTCTCTTGGACTGTCATAACTTAGGACAGAGAGTTGCTTTAGGTCGTGTGTTCTCAACTGATCCAGCAGAGAAAGTGCATTTCGTTCCTTTAGGTCCCAATGCTACGAAGGTTTGGGTAGAGGTTTCCGAGTTTGATGGGGCTCGAGTGTGGAGGCCAAACTCTGAAATCGAATTCATGGGTGATGCAGTAGGAAGCACCGTGGCTTGGCCAAATGATAAGATTGTGTATCTCTAAGGATTACAATGTTGCTTTAGTGTGAACTTATAATGTAATCTCTAAGGATGTGTGAACAACTATGTAATCTGTTTAAGTTGAATCTATGAAATTTATGTTTATTTATATAAGTTGATGTTTTGTTTCAAAATCCCAGAAAACGAATTTGTGTAAATTTAAAAATATAAATATATAAAAATTAAAATTTAAAATATATAAATATATTAACATTATATATACAGCACAAATGAAACTGCTATAGTAGTACATATATACATTGCACTTTGGTAACTGCTATAGTAGAATTAACTAAAACAAACAGAAAACGCTATTTATAAAATTAGTAATAGCAGTAAAAAGACGCTATTAAATAATATTTAATTGCAGAAATAAAAGCGCTATCGTAGCGGAAGAAAAGATAGCACAACGAAATACCGCTATTTAATGTCCTCGACCTATTATGACGGGCGATGATACAGCGCTTAACAAACCGCTATCCTATCGTTAGATAGCGTTATTCGTCCGCTATAAAAACGCGTTTTTCTTGTAGTGTGGAGAAGGATGAAACTAAGAGAAGATGTCTGTGAGAACTCCGAAGAGTTTTGATGAACCTCGTTTCCGGTTGATAACAATAACGAGCACTCGAGAATATGACTGGCACCAGCTACATGTGAGGTTGAGGGACAGTTCATGCAATAAGGCGCATCTAACCGCGATAGCCTCCGCCATGAGGGGAGACGGTGCATGCAACGGTAGATGGAACCTCAATTAATCTTGGATGAATATGCATTAGAGAAAATCCATCCAATTCCTGCTGAAGAAGAATTTGCTTTCATGCTGCATCCATGTTGCACATGATGGAGATCGAAGGATCATGTTGAGATGGTGGGGATGGAATTGACCGCGTGACAGGCTGTGATTGATTGAGTTGTGCCCTTTTCTTCTCTCTAGCTGCAAGTTTTGCTTTGGAGAAGATGTCTCGAGGGGAAGAGGCTCTTCTTGGAGAGCATGCCAAATGGCCCAGTATATCCACTAAAAGATATTGGTGGATAGACCAGCTGTGGCAAGTCGATGTACTTGAGCGATGCTAGAAGTGAAGTCTGAAAGGAGAGACACTGGTTCAAAATGATTGGTGAATACCACTGATCTAGGTTCCAAACATCTTGTGCAAAGACACACTGAGCGAGGAGATCTAGCCAAGCTTCATGTGCACCACATCTGCAATCGTTCGTGTTGGTGAGAACCCCTCTCTGTGTAGACTATCACCAGTGGCTAGATCATCATGAATCACTTTCAATAGGAAGAATTTATCTTAGACATGAGATGGGAAACCGGATAGCTTTCTTCCAATCGAAGGGTTTCATTCCCGAGAATGAGGTCATTGGTCAGGTCTTTTCTAAATTGAGGGAGTAGCAACCAGGTTTTGATGAGCAGATTCATGATTTATACAGAGGGCTCTAATCCGTACGACGGGCGGTGTTTTCATTTTTTAAAGGCTCGAAAGTCTCATTTACTAACTCTGCAATCACCACATGATATTTCCCCATGTTTTGGTCTAGCTCACACAATATCGCGAATCACTGCCCGATAGGTCACCTATCTTTCTGCTACTTCAGCTCAAGCATGCTTAACTTTGGAGTGCTAAACGGATGTGTGCCAGAAAAGGTAAATGCACTTTAGTAACATAGGAAGGCAAATCAATTATTTTAAACCTTACTATAAGCTGGGATGTTACAATTCACTCCCTCTCAAATAACGCAACGTCCTCGTTACGCCCCAAGATCGTTACCCATGTTAGTGTGAGCCCTCACAGGACTCAACAGTCATTTCGGTTTGGCTTTGATACCAGTTGTAAAGCTCCGACCGCCCATGGCTAATGGTCCTCCCACGCCCGTTCACTCGGCCTGTGGGCCACATTGCGACAGGCGGTGCGCTAATATTTTGAAGGCTCAAAAGTCTTGTTTACTAACCCTGCAATCACCACATGACTTTTCCCCGTGTTTTGGCCTCACACACATGATATCACCAATCACATCCCGATAGGTCACTCATCAGTCTACTATTCCAGCTCAAGCAGGCTTAACTCTAGAATTATAAACGAAATGTGTACCAGAAACGGTAAATCCACTTTGGTGACATATATAGCCAAATCAATTTTCTTAAATCTTTCCACAAACCAGGATGTTACAAGTTCTTCAGATCATGACAATCTGGGGAAAATGCGCAGGATGTGTTGGACCAGTATCCGGAAAAGTTTATTTATACAAGGTGAACTCCACTCTCTTGTTTCTGTTGATACAATGTCTAAGACCATAAGGTCATGATCTTTGATTTAAGTGGTCCAATAGGTTTGAGAATTGGGGGTTGGGAGAATCCAAGTGTCCGTGTAGACATTCGTAGATTTGCCATTTCCTATGAATATATGTCTTTCAAGCCATGGGAAGGAGGAGGTTATGGAGATGTTAAGAAAAGAGGTACCGTGGCAATATTTCCCTAACAAGACGCATGAAAAGTAAAGGACCCTAGGAACGGATTACTCTAGTGGTTTTGTTTGGATATGAACTCCGGATGGAGAACTGAATGGGTTGAAGGGTCACATGAAGGTTGCGGAAGGCCTCCGATATTCCCGACTCCAAATGGTGCTTGATATGACTCACAAGACCACCAAGTGAAGGATCTCTCGTCGTTCCTTGATATGACTCACAAGTCCAACGATTTGAGGAAGTGTTTACTTGGATATGACTCACCAAGAAACAAGACAAGTTCTTACAAAGAACAAAGAGTTTTAACTCAGAAATTTCACACAAAAATCGATTGCTTTATTCCTTAGAAGAGATTACATACTTATAGAGTTTTGTAGTCAAACACAATAAATAGATTTGTAGGAAAACAAGACATAGAAAAGATAAATTTGACTAGATCTGGTCAAGGCACGGAAAATGGAGAAGACTAGTCAAGATGACCGTTCGGCTCCTGTCCAGATTCATCCGAACTGGCTGTGTCCAAGGCGGAAAGGATCAGTACATGCGCGGGACGATCAGCAAGGGCCGCGGGACGTTCTGCAAGGCCGCGGGACGTTCTGATCAGACAAGTTGCGTTCCAGCGTGGCAAAAGGCTTCTGAAAGCTTAAGGATCCTTGCCTTAGAGAAATATCCAAAGGAGAAGTCCATGATCAGATCGAACAAGGAAGCAAGATCATCAGCACAGTCGCTGGTGCATGCGTATGAGCCAAACGGGCCAAAAGAGAGAAGCCGCGGTCTGAATCGGAATTGGCCCTAAGCTGATTCTGGCTTGACCATCAGGCTTAGCTTGTCGAGTTGGTCGGGACGTTTGCGGGTCGATCCGGTACACGGCCTGATCAGTCTGTCTGGTACGGTCGGAAGAGTGAACCTCGATTGGGACGTCTAGAACGTCCTGATCTTCATGCTGGTCTGATTCCTTGGACTGGGGCACATCATTCCCTCCTTCTTTAAAAGGATTTGTCCACAAATCTGGATCATCTACAAGAAAAGGAGAAAGATCAGACACATTAAAACTTGAAGAAATGTCTTACTTACCTTGTAAGTCAAGCTGATAAGCATTGTCATTTATCTTTCTAAGGATCTGGAATGGGCAATCGACCCGAGGCATGAGTTTAGACTTTCTTTCTTCCGGGAACCTTTCCTTCCTTAAATGAACCCAAACAAGATATCCCTCCTTAAAAATCACCTCCTTTCTCTTCTTGTTGGCATATCTTTTGTATCCTTCGGTTTTGGATTCAATGTTGGCACGAACCTGCTCATGTAACTTCTTGATAGTGGCTACTTTCCTCTTGCCATCTGTACTAACTCTTTCACTCAAAAGAAAAGGCAAAAGATCAAGTGGAGATAAAGGATTAAAGCCATAAACAACTTCAAAAAGTGAGAACTTAGTAGCAGAATGCATAGCATGATTATAAGCTAACTCAACATGAGGCAAACATTCTTCCCAAAGCTTAAGGTTTTTCTTAACCAATGATCAAAGAAATGCGGACAAAGTTATATTCACAACTTTAGTTTGGCCATCAGTCTGTGGGTGACAAGTTGTAGCGAACATCAATCTCGTTCCTAACTTAGACCACAAAGTTTTCCAAAAATAGCTAAGGAACTTAGCATCACGATCAGAAACAATGGTCTAAGGCATTCCATGCAATCTAACAATTTCTCTAAAGAATAACTCAGAAACTTGCACAGCATCATTAATGTTATGATATGGAATGAAATGAGCCATTTTCGAAAATCTATCAACAATCACAAAGATGGAATCTCGTCCAGCCTTACATCTAGGCAAGCCAAGCACAAAATCCATAGAAATGTCTACCCAAGGATGGGAGAGAATGGGTAGAGCTGAGTACAAACCGTGATTTGATGCTATGGTCTTAGACTTCTTGCAAGTCACACATCAGCCACAGATCCTTTCTGCGTCTTTCATCAAACTCGGCCAGTAGAAGTGATCATAAACCGCCTTGTATGTTTTCTTAACTCCAAAGTGTCCCATAAGACCTCTTCCATGAGCTTCCCTGAGAAACAACTCCCTCAAAGAACATTGGGGTACACACAAACGGTTATTAAAGAACAAGAATCCAGACATTTGATAATACTTTCCATAAGCCGTTTTGGAACACTTTCTGAAAATTTCTTTAAAATCCTGATCAGTTGCATACAAATCCTTTATGAATTCAAAACCGGGCAACTTGGTTTCAAGTGCTGAAAGAAGAACATACCTTCGGGACAAGGCATCAGCCACCACATTTTCCTTACCTTGTTTCTATTTGATCACGTAAGGAAAGGTCTCGATGAACTCGACCCTACGCGCATGTCTCTTGTTCAACTTCTGCTGGCCCATAAGGTGTTTCAAAGACAGATGATCCGTGTGGATAACAAACTCCTTAGGCCAAAGATAATGCTGCCACGTTTGGAGAGCTCTCACCAAAGCATACAACTCTTGGTCATAAGTGGGGTAATTGAGCGTGGCTCCACCAAGCTTCTCACTGAAGTAAGCAATGGGCTTCTTATCATGCATCAACACCGCACCAATACCAACTCCGGAGGCATCACGTTCGATTTCAAAAGCTTTAGAGAAATCAGGAAGGACAAGTAAAGGAGCTTGAGTTACCTTTGAGAATCTGAAATGGCTCTTCTTGAACTTTTTCCCACTTGAACCCAACGTTCTTCTTGATCACCTCAGTGAGTGGGGCTGCTAGGGTACTGAAGTTCGGAACAAACTATCTATAGAAACCGGCCAGGCCATGAAAGCTCCTCACCTCGCCCACGGTCGTTGGACTCCGCCAGTCTCAGATGGCTTTGATTTTCTCCTCGTCCACTCTAAGTCCATCAGAACCTACAACAAAACCTAAGAATACCACGTGATCTGTTCCAAAAGAGCATTTACCAAGATTGGCAAAGAGTTTTTCTTTTCTAAGAACTTCAAGAACAAATTTTAAATGCATCTTGTGATCTTCAACGTTTTTGCTGTAGATAAAAACGTCATCAAAGTAGACAACAACAAAATGACCAATGAATGATCTCAAGACATGATTCATCAAACGCATGAAAGTGCTAGGTGCGTTAGTAAGACCAAATGGCATGACAAGCCACTAATATAATCCTAGCTTTGTTTTAAATGCAGTTTTCCATTCATCACCTTCTTTCATCCTAATCTGGTGATAGCCACTTTTCAAATCAATTTTATAGAAAACACATGATCCATGCAACTCATCCAGCATGTCGTCTAGCCTAGGAATGGGATGCCTATACTTTACCATGATGTTGTTGATGGCACGGTAGTCCACACTGAAAAACCTTGAGCACAGATACATGCTTAGTGTTTGAAACGCTTACTTGCTGTTCTTTCACAGGATTTCCAGTTGAGTTTGATTCTGGACGAACAAATATTGTAGTTCCAGAAGCTGTAGCAGCAGACGTCTGAGTCTTCCTCATCTGTTGTCCACAAGAACCAAGTCCCATGCTCACATTTTTCGATTGTCCCTTGTTTAGTATTTTATCAAGCTCTTTCGTTCCAGTATTCAGCATTCTTATCCTCTTGTAGTTATCACTCAGACTAACTTCCAGACTCCTGTTCTTCCCTTCCTCATGATTCAATAGTTCAGCCAGTCTAGTCAGCTTCTCCTCCAGTTCACTGATCCTCTTTTGTTCTGTGGTGTCCTCAATCAGTATCGCTTTACCAGTAACACACGTTTTTGTACCAATCTCCGTGGGTTTCTCCATCTCAAGTATGTTAATCTGAGCTTCTAACAACGCTTTGTCTTTCAGCAGTTTCAGATTTTCATTGCTCAAAACTACTCAATTGTCATATAGCTTTCGATACTCAACTGATGGATCAATTTCTCCATCATCATCTGAATCTGATTCCACAGTTGACTTGCTGGCTGTTTGTTCACTCACCAATGCAACTAGATTCATCATGTGTTCATCATCGTATTCATTCTCAGATTCAGTATCACTGAAACTTAAAAAAGATTTTTCTCCTCTTTTGAGCACATTTGGACACTCAACTTTAGTGTGACCAAAACCTTTACACTCCCCGCATTTGAGTTCTTTGCGTTTGGCAAGTGGACATTCAGATCTGATGTGACCATACCCTTCACATTCATGACACTGTAGCTCACGTCTCCTGTTAAACTGATTCCCATCACTTCTACCAGTTCTATAGCCACTGCGCTCCTTGTCACGTCGCCACTCTTGGTTTGAGTCATTCGTCTGTTGAAAGCCTTGACCTCGTCCCTGACCTTTTTCGATCCTTCTCAGAGCCTTTTTGAAATTACGAGCAATCAATCCCATACTATCTTCCAGTTTCTGATTTAGTGTATCATGCAGTACTTGTATCTTATCTTCCTCCTTTTCAGCTGAGAAAGCGATCCCTTGACCCTTCTTATCCTGTTCACCACCAGATGCACCAGATTTCATCTCTTCGGCTTTAAGTATCCCCACAGGTTGTGAGAATTTCATATCATCAGTGTTCATTCCAACCTTCAGCAAGGGTTTGTAGTTTGCAAATTTTTCTGGAAGACAGCGAATCATTTTCTTGACCAATTTATTGTCCTTATACTCCTTTCCAAGCACTGTAGCTTCATGAGCTATTGCACTTAACTTAGAACTGAAAACCGTTATTGACTCATCTTCAGACATCCTTAGATTTTCGAATTGAGCAGCCAGATGATCCAGTCTTGTTCTTTTGACAGTTGAGGTCCCCTCATAATAGTCTACGAGAATTTCCCATGCATCCTTTGCTGAGAAGCATGCTTGAACAAGTTTCAACTGTTCTGCATTAATTGCATTGAAGATTTCGGAGATGGCTTTGGAGTTGTGCTTAGATGCTAACTTATCATTTTCAGTCCACTGCTCCTTAGGTTTTGGAGCATACTCTCCATCCTCCGTCTTGACACGTGGTTCTGTCCATCCTGACTCTACTGCAGTCCACACATCTTCTTCAATACCCTTGAGCTTTTGTTTCATTAGAACTTTCCAATGTCCGAAATTGTTTTCATCCAGCATAAACGTTCTTTGCACAGCCACAAGCTCCTTTGACGAATCCATGCTCACCTCAGAATCTCTACCTGTTGTAGATCAATGGATCTAGATAGGTTCCCGCTCTGATACCAAATGAAAAACCTTGAGCACAGATATTCAATCGTAATGCTTGAATGAATTGCGAAACAATACTCTTATTAGAAACTCTTTAAACAAATTACAACTAACCTGTTTAATCAGGTTTACTTGACTTCACAACATGTGAATCAACACTGACCAGTTTCTAATCACTCACGATCTAATTTGTAATCCTCTCTCTCTCTCACTTTCTAATACTTCCAAAAGCGCAACCCGCTTTTCTCCACCGCATCACCTATTTAACTCGGTAGATCTTGTGATCTTCTTGTTAGAGATAACTGATATACCATGGATTTGACCCATTTTCATCCATGGTATATAAGTGTTTTACTATCTATATATTATATATTCTATCCTATTAGGTATGTTTTCAGGTTCAGGAGTATCTTCGAGTAAAGTGATGATTATGGAGCATTTAGTAGCTTAAAAGAGATTTCATCCGAGCTGACCATTAGAGGTCGATACGAAGAAGAAGCAATCGTTTGATGCACATCCAGTGCCGTCGATCGATACAGAAGAGAAGCCTCGACGATTGAAGATTATGATCGATCGATGTACATCCTGTACCATCGATCGATGTTAGGAAGCGAGATGCGCGACTTGGTTCCATACGACTTTAAACCCAAGGCTTCACCAAATTACAAGATTACCCCTGACAAATTTTTAACCTAATAGTTATATACTTGCCTAAGTGTTAGGAGGCAAGAGAGTTCTTTTTGGGAGCCACCATTGTATTCTTATTTTGAGCAGAGAGTTTTAGGAGAGAAAATCATAGAGAGATTTGTGATTGGAACTCTATTGATTCATCTATTCTATTCTATGCAGTTTTTATCTATATTTTGTGTCATGAATTGCTTAGCTATGTCTGAGTAATTCACTTGTTAGATTCAAGGTTCAAATAGGTTAGAGGGATTATCCCCAACTATAGATTTGCTAAGTTGTGATATTCATTGATTGATTGTTCATTAATGCTTGTTTTAGCCTTGCTAACTAGAACATGAACCTAGGAATTAGCATGAGTCAAGCATCCTTGATCATCATGTCCTGAATCTAATCTGTCATGCTAGGACTGCTAGAGAGATGCTAACCGCTGATCTAGAAGACTAGTGAGCATTATCAACCTGCGCCTAGGGCTTAACTAGAAGCATCGATCGATATTGTCTTCTGACAATCGATCGATATTTGCGAAAGGTGTATCGATCGATATCCATATAGGATCATCGATCGACACTTTCTTGTGATCAAAAGACGACAGTTGAGATCCAAGATCTAGTTAGTTAACCAGTGAAACATTGCCATCGCTGATCACTGTGATTAAGGAGTTGAGCTCTAATATATCATGCATGCAACTGTTAGGCATCTATAGGATTATAATCTCCAACACCTGAATAGAAACCCTGCATCTAATATCTCCCAGTAAGTTACACCCCCAATCATCTTGTTAGTCGAGTAATAGACTTGCTCAATTAGGATTGCTATTTACTTTTAAACCCATAAAACAACAAACACTTAGAATTAATAACTTGACTAGATTTAATAGGTTCCCTAGCTCCTTGTGGATTTGATTTCTAAGTACTGCAACTGAACCTCTTATTTGAGAGAGTAATTCACTCCTTAGGGTAATTTGAGTGGTATCAAATTTGGCGCCGTTGCCGGTGAGCTTTGATCGCCATTAGATTTAGTGTTATTGATTCTTATTCTTTTCTCTACCCCCATTCAAACCCAAAATTTTTTCTTTTCTTTTCAGGTGCACGCCCAGCAGTACCAGAAGCAACAAGGACAAACAACTGCTATTCTCAGAAGATCCTGCTCACTTGGAACACACGATCCGCAAAGACCAACGTTCCACATCGATCGACGCAGTATCTTTCACATCGACTGATTCTCGCACCCAACCTTCGACCGACACCCGACCTTCATCGTCGACCGATCTACATCGTTCGACATCGATCGATGCTACACCGTGTACATCGATCGATCATCAGTCATGAAACATGATTACGATTGTTATTCTCAGACAGGACGAGAATGGAAACCTGTATGACCAGGATGGTCATCTGCGTAATGCAATAGATCTGAAACTAGACGCTCAGGGGAATGTAATCCCTGATACTGATGCTACAGGAGCTGCTCAACCAAGGGAACTAGCTGACTACAATCGTCCAGATGAGTACTACGCCAACAGATCAGCTATTCGACTTCCAGAGATTCAGAAGCAGAATTTTGAGCTTAAGCCTCAGTACTACACACTCGTGTCATAGATACCCTACTCTGGATTACCGCACGAGCATCCTATGGACCATCTAGAGAGGTTCAAGGATCTTATCGCTGCTATTCGTATGGATGGAGTCCCCGAGGACTACCTATTGTGCAAGCTCTTCAAGTATTCTCTGACTGGAGAAGCGATGCACTGGCTTAAGCAGCAACCCACAGGATCTCTAACATCCTGGGCCGACATCAAGAATGCTTTCTTGTGAAACTTCTTCGATGAGTCAGGCGATGAAGACCTGAGGAGAAAAATTGCTACATTCGCGCAGCAGACTGGAGAGTCTTTCAAAGATGCGTGGATCAGATTCAAGTTCTTCCAGCGAGACTGTCCACACCACGGATTCAACGAAGTGCAGTTGCTGAGTACTTTCTTCAGAGGTATCGCCTTGAGGTATCAGATGGCTCTTGTTACAGCTAGCGAGGGAAACTTCAACACCAGGAATCCGGTGGAAGCTTTGAGACTCATAGAAAATGTAGCAAACAGCAGCAGCACCAAGAACACTGACTTTGAGAGGAAGAAGTCTGTTGCATCCCTAGGGAAGGAGCAGATGGACGAAGTTAGAGCAAAGTTAGATGTGGTTCATGAGCTTCTTAGGAAGCAAGTCTGCTCAGCTGAAGGAGAAGAAGTTGTAGACATGGAAGGAGAAGAAGATGTGAACTACATTGGAGGTACTGGATTTCAGAGGTCTGGAGACCAGGGTGGAAACAGAAACTTCTATGGCAATGGTCAAAGGAGTAACCAGAGTTCACAGTTCAAGAAACCTTTCAGTAACAACAGCTGAGGCTATGGAAACTCATTCTACCAGAATCCACCACCACAGACTCAGGAAAGCAAGATCGAAGCAATGCTTGACAGAGTTCTGGAAGGACATCAACAACTCACTGTGGATTTCAATGGGAAGATAGATTTCGCCTACAACAGTCTGAACACAGAATTGAGACCTTAGGGAGTCAGGTGAGGAAGCTTGAAATGCAAGTGGTTCAGACTGGAGACACTGTAAAGAGGCAAGAAGCCTTAGCTAGAGAGGCAGGAGTTGAGAAAGCAAAACACCACGTGAATGCCATCATAGATGATGATTTCTGGCAAGTGGTGAAGCATGAGAAGCTTGGAGAAGGAGACTTCGAAGTTGAAAGCTCCATGAGTTTCGGCGGATCACTTTGGTGTCGACCGATGTCAATGGATGCACATCACACGACAGACCATGACGAAGATCGATCGATGGATTACTCTAAACATCGATCGATGTCATCTGCTGAATCGACTGCGAAGTGTAGTGCAGTTCGAATCATGACTCATGAGGAATTCGCAGAAAAACATCAACACCCACTCTCCCCTTTCTACATCAAAATCGATCGACGGCATGAGCCAGCAGTCGACCGACAGAGAGAGACCGATATATATCGACCTCCCTCACCTCCCATCGATCGACGGGCACCTCTCACCTATCGAGTGCGGTTACCATCTATTGATAGTGACCGAATCAACGCACTCAGACCACCACCTAAACCTTTAGCAAACCCACCAGAACCTACAGCCAACCCTTCAGACACTACACCAGAGCCTATGCAAGAGTATGAGGCAACTGAAGGAAGAAGGTTAAGGAAAAGAAAGGAGAAGATTCCTAAGAACCTTAAGAGGGAAGCTAATGAGAAGGAGACGGATGGTTTCACTAAGAGAGTCCTCAGAATCCCCGTGGAGAAACCTTTTGATGAAGTTTATTACACACACCGGTTGTGGATGTTCTTCAGAGAGACTAAGGAGACTGAGGAGGACATTAGGAGAATGTTTCATCATGTCAGGGAAATCATGAAACTAAGGATCACATTGAAGAAGAAGAGTGATCCTGGGAAGTTTGCAATACCATGTGTGGTGAAGGGTATTGAATTTTCCCATGCACTTTGTGACACAGGAGCATCAGTCAGCATACTACCTAAGGTTATGGCAGACTAGCTGGGTTTGAAAATAGAACCCTCATCCGAATCTTTCACCTTCGTGGACCTTTCCGAAAGAAGCTCAGGAGGCATCATAACAGACCTTGAGGTACAGATTGGTAATGCCCTTGTCCCAATAGATTTTCATGTCCTGGACATCAAGTTTAACTGGAACTCTTCACTTCTGCTTGGAAGAGCTTTCCTGGCTACAGTAGGAGCTGTATGTGACATGAACACCAACAGATTGTGTCTGAAACTGATAAATCCAGACGTCCACTATGACCTAGTTCGAGTTGTGAGACAACAGGTCAACCTCGTGGAGCTTGGAAATGATCTTGGCTACATTGCAGCATGCCATTGTGGAGCGGTGTACGAAACAGAGTACTCAGAATCGATCGACACTAACACTGCTTCATCGATCGATTCCAATGAGTCACCGACGACCGATGAACACTATCCCACGTCGCTCAACAGGAAGCAACCGGTAGACAACTTCACACTACCAGATTAGTGTTATCCAGACTTTGCATTTCAACAACCCAACAAGAAAGGACGTGATGACT
Organism: Brassica napus; assembly: GCF_020379485.1. Classification (NCBI taxonomy): domain Eukaryota; kingdom Viridiplantae; phylum Streptophyta; class Magnoliopsida; order Brassicales; family Brassicaceae; genus Brassica; species Brassica napus. The sequence goes on along the minus strand of NC_063448.1, from coordinate 29,146,175 downwards.
ATTCCATAGGCAGTTGGGCGACAGTGGATTCCATGAAAGTTTTGCAGTAGAGACTGTAATTCCTTCATCCAATGAGGATCCTACTGAAGAGTATGATGAGGATTACTGGAAGGAAAGAGCTGTAGAGATTGCTATGCAGGATGAAAGATATTCAAACCATTCCTTCAACAACACGTCTCCACCATCGATCGACAGAGTCTACTCAGCATCGGTCGATAGTCACCCTCATCCAGCAAAACGATCTTATACATCGATCGATACCACAGCTGGTACATCGATCGATACCACAGCTGCTACTTCGATCGATATTAAAGCCGCCGCCTTCGAAAAGGAAAAAGGGTATATTCCAATTCCAAGTAGGTTTACCAATACCTATATAAGGAGTTTTACACCCCAGATTACTTCTCACGACACCAAAGCAGAAAAGATGAATGCTCCCACAAACCAATCAGAAGGAATATCCAGGAGGAGCATTCGATCCAAAAACCCTAATTCAGCAGACAAACGTCTACCATCGATCGATACTCCAGTATCAACATCGATCGATTCTCATTCTAAACCTAAACCTTCTTTATTTACTAAGAAGAATATGAGTATTGATTACGATTTTCTAACTCCTGATGAATTTGGTATTTTCAGGTACAAAGATGGCCATGCAAGAGCTATGGATGGAAGAATTCTACAAGTATCCAGAGAGGACATAACAGATATTCTTCAGTTGGCCAATGGACCAGATAACTTGTTTATGCAGCAACGCAGCATTCCAGACAACATCCCAGCTATTCCAGATGAACATCCAAGGGCCGACACAACAGAAATTGGTTCACACCAATCATGCCGACCAGTTGTCCAAGCATCGATCGACAAGGTTGCTCCTACATCGTTCGACAGGGCACCTTCCCCATCGATCAACAGACGTTACGAATGTGGACGTCGCGCTTATGACATCTATGGAGCCAGAAAGTTCAGATGGGAACAGAAAGACAAATATGGTGTCTTGAGAGATGAGTCTGGATATGCAAGGAGCGTAGCTGGTGAGATGATCCCTGTTACCAAGGACAACATCAGAAAAATTCTAGAGAGAACATCCCTATTTGAGGAGAGTCACATATGTCTTCCAGAACATGCCACTTCTTTCACACCTGCAAAACTGGCACCAGAGATCTACACCAAAGATGAGATTAATGACATAGTGACTGGTATTTGTGGAGTTCGGGAAAAACTACGAGATGAACTCAAGACATTGGTAGATGACACTTATCAACCTTTGGCCAGAGGTTACAATGAGCTTTTCAGAAGTATGGCAGAGATGAGGAAAGAGATTGATAGTATGCAGCATATTCTTGAGAAAGAAGCTACGACATCACCATCGATCGACGCCAACAAAGCAACATCGATCGACGTCAAGCCACAGACATCCCATATTCCTGCAGAACCGGAAAGTTTGGCAGAGAAGAAGGATGAATGGGAGATCGCATACATCAACATGAGGATTAACGACGTATACAACCCTCTCAACAATAACGTGGACTGGTTAAGCATGAGAATTGATCTCCTACAGCAACATTTGGACACCATTCGCAAGAAGGATCCACAACCAGCCACATCGATCGATATCTGCATCATCACATCAATCGACAACAAGTTCGAAGCCATGGAAGATAGGTTACAAACATACGAGGATATGCACGACCGTTTCACCTCACCTATCATCCGATACTTGGACACCTTGTCTACACAGATGATGAATTTCCAGAGGGACATTGGCAAGCTTAATGATCAACATGATTTTCAGGAGGAAGGTTCCACATCGATCGATAGGTTCCGCAGGGCATCGCTCGACGGCAGGAAACCTACAGAACATCTTCCCTGCACAGCAGCAGAAGTTGATCAGATCACATCACAGCTTTACACAGCTATAGACACCATGGAGGACCGGTTTGAGAAGTGGTGTGATGACTACTTTCCATTCGACGTCAGACTCAGTGGACTGGATAGCCATGCAGAGTGGTTACAGAAGGAAGTCAAAGCCATTCAGAGGCAACTCGCATCTCAACACCAGATATCAACATCGATCACCAGAGCTCCAAATCGATCGACAGTAAGGCACCAGCATCGACCGATAAACACTTGGTCGCATCGATCGATACCACGTCTACACCAGACGACGAGCAGCTGATACAAAACAAAATGGAGTCAATGCATGAGAAACTGAACGAGCTATCAGCATACACCTACGACAAGATAGGATGGCTTCAGATCAGCATTGAAAACATCCTAGAAAGGTGACAGAACATCTCAAATGCAATACAGAAGATGGATGAGAGATGGACCAGAAACGATTAGGCCACAAGAAGTTTCATTGCAGCTTGGTCCAGTATGTGCAGAGATGAGGTGGATGCTTGTTTCCCAACAAGTAGCTGTCTTTCCACCAACTAGCCACACACCTCCACAGTCAAGCTAAATGACTATAACAAAGTGCTGAGTGGGAGGCAACCCACTATTAGGTAATTTTAATTGGTTTTCTTAGTTACTAGTATTTACTTTCGTTTTCAATCTTTCAGATTTATTGCAAGACCCAAGTAGGATGATCACCATATCGACCGTGGACGAGACGTCGACATCGATCGACCTACAATCACATACGACGATCGATGCATACCAATGCACATCGATCGATTCCCACTACGGTCAGGTTTATCTTCCTAACTTGTTGCATTGAGTACTTATGATTTATTTCCACCATAACTCCAACTGTGTTACACTGGGACAGTGTAATTTAAGTCTTGGGGGAGGTTTACTTAGATAATTTATTATGATTCTTATAAAAAGATTTTTAATAAAATTATGCTAGCTATGTGAAAGGGACTATGATCTTATTATTGATTTATACTTGAATGTCTAACCACTCTTTAGCACCATTCTAGATTTACTGATTGCAGATAGTACTAAAGATGTTAAAGTGGATCAACATGTCAACTATACACACTTGCCTTGATTGTTTGAAGGAAACAAAGCTGACCTCCAATACTAAACCTGACATAATTGCTTGTCTTGGGGCTTGGTATACATGGGATCGGATTCTTTAGACAAGTCTGGAAGGTAACGCTTTGTGTAGATTCATTTATCACATTTCCTCTCTCTATTTCAACCCTATAGTAGTTAGTGATAATAACTATAAAAAAAACGAAATTTATTACTTAATTAGGACTTAGGATCTAGTTAGGAGGAGTCTGAACAGGACTTTGTGGCTAAATCTATTAAGGCTTGATTCATAAAGATTCCAATAAAAGAATTCGAACGGGACTTGGAGGAGGCAATCTTCAAGGCTCGCTTCACAAAGAATTCTTGGATATAGGTCAGAAAGAAGTGAACAGGGTTTGGTGGCAACCACCATAAAGTCTTGATTCATGGAAGCCTGTCCAATCTTGGTTACCAATCCTGCAATGGAAGCAGACTTTGACTCAAGAGAGAAATTAGAGAGAGATAAATTATGAACTAACTTTTACCTGCAGTTCCAGATACTTGTCTGAAAATCCTTGCATCATGTGATCGATACTCCCAAGGTAAAGCATGAACTTATATATTTATGCTAAGAAATGAGGTTAGTAGAGGGGAATGTCAGACAGGATTTGCTGAGTTGTAGACTAGTTGAATTTGGTTGCTAAGCTAGGATAATGCATAATGTGCTTTTGTGATTAGGACTTTTTAGATGTGGTTTGCGAAATTGTAGAGGTGATGATTTCTATGTTTTAAATCTGTGAGTCCCTACTGTTTTCAAACCTCTTTCAGAGAGACTGCCTGTTTGTTTTGCTTGAGGACAAGCAAAAGGGTAAGTCTGAGGGAGTTGATATACCATGGATTTGACCAATTTTCATCCATGGTATATAAGTGTTTTACTATCTATATATTATATATTCTATCCTATTAGGTATGTTTTCAGGTTCAGGAGTATCTTGGAGTAAAGTGATGATTATGGAGCATTTAGGAGCTTAAATGAGATTTCATCTGAGCTGACCATTAGAGGTCGATACGAAGAAGAAGCAATCGTTCGATGCACATCCAGTGCCGTCGATCGATACAGAAGAGAAGCCTCGACGATTAAAGATTATGATCGATCGATGTACATCCTTTACCATCGATCAATGTCGGGACGCGAGATGCGCGACTTGGTTCCAGCCGACTTTAAACCCAAAGCTTCACCAAATTACAAGATTACCCCTGACGAGTTTTTAACCTAATAGTTATATACTTGCCTAAGTGTTAGGAGGCAAGAGAGTTCTTTTTGGGAGCCACCATTGTATTCTTATTTTCAGCAGAGTCTTAGGAGAGAAAATCATAGAGAGATTTGTGATTGGAACTTCATTGATTCATCTGTTCTATTCTATGCATTTTTTATCTATATTTTGTGTCATGAATTGCTTAGTTATGTCTGAGTAGTTCACTTGTTAGATTCAGGGTTCAAATAGGTTAGAGGGATTAGCCCCAACTATAGATTTGCTAAGTATTGATATTCATTGATTGATTGTTCATTAATGCTTGTTTTAGCCTTGCTAACGAGAACATGAACTGAATTAGCATGAGTCAAGCATCCTTGATCATCATGTCCTGAATCTAATCTGTCATGCTAGGACTGCTAGAGAGATGCTAACCGCTGATCTAGAAGACTAGTGAACATTATCAAACTGCGCCTAGGGCTTAACTAGAAGCATCGATCAATATTGTCTTCTGACAATCGATCGATATTTGCGAAAGGTGTATCGATCGATATCCATATAGGATCATCGATCGATACTTTCTTGTGATGAAAAGACGACAATTGAGATCCAAGATCTAGTTAGTTAACCAGTGAAACATTGCCATCGCTGATCACTGTGATTAAGGAGTTGAGCTCTAATATATCTGCATGCAACTGTTAGGCATCTATAGGATTATAATCTCCAACACCTGAATAGAAACCATGCATCTAATATCTCCCAATAAGTTATACCCCCAATCATCTTGTTAGTTGAGCAATAGACTTGCTCAATTAGGATTACTATTTACTTTTAAACCCATAAAACAACAAACACTTAGAATTAATAACTTGACTAGATTTAATAGGTTCCCTAGCTCCTTGTGGATTTGATCCCTAAGTACTTCAACTGAACATCTTATTTGAGAGAGTAATTCACTCCTTAGGGTAATTTGAGTGGTATCAACAAGTCTTTATTTGCCACGTCATTCTTCTTCTTTGAATGACTCCCGCCAACCACACCGACTTGCTCAGCATTGTTTCGGTTGAGCACTTTGACGATTTTCTCGTCTCTACACACGCACATGCGCCAAGAGCCATCCTTTTTGGGCACAAGAAGGACAGGAATGGCACAAGGATTGAGGCTCTCCCGGATGTAGCCTTTCTCAAGAAGGTCACCAATCTGTTTCTGAAGTTCCTTGGTCTCCACTGGATTTGTACGATAGGCTGGTCAATTTAGTAGAGAAGCACCTGGAACAAAGTCTATCTGATGCTCAATGCCTCGTACTGGTGGGAAACCTTTAGGATTCTTATCTGGAAAAACATCAGAGAACTTCTGCAAAACATCTAGAAGTTCACTCGGAATCTCCAGTGCAAGGTCTGAAGAAGAAGCCATAAGAGATTCTTTGCACACAAGTAGAAGAAATGGCTTTTGAGAGTAAAGAGATTTCTTGACCTGACTTGGCTTGATATAGAAATTAGAGCTTCGGTGGGATGATTCAGGTTCATCTGGCTTGGGTTCTTTGTCACGGTTCCTCTTGAGTTGGATCTGGTCTTGGTGAACCTCCAAAGGTGTCAAAGGTACCAGCGTGATCTTCTTTCCTTTATGATCAAAGGAGTGTCGGTTTGTGAAGCCATCATGCACGGCCCTCTTATCAAATTGCCATGGCCGGCCCAAGAGAATGTGGCATGTGTCCATGGGAAGAACGTTGCAAACGACCTCATCCTCATATCGGCCAATGGTAAGGGGGACGGTAACTTGTTCCCTCACATATTGTTCTCCAGCCTCGTTTAGCCATTCCAACCAGAAAGGACGAGAGAGGGGCCGAGTAGCAAGTCCTAGTTTCCTGACAAGAGTGTCACTAGAAACATTAGTACAACTCCCAACATCAATAATCAAAGAACAGACCTTTTGAGAAACTAAACAACGAGAATGAAATAGATTCTCCCTTTGTTCTTTTTCATTGGTTTTGGGTTGAACACTCAGAGATCTCCTTGTGACAAGTAGAGGACCATGAGCTGGATAGTCGAAGCAAACCTCCTCATCAAATATCGGATCGGAATCAGCATCAAAGGTCGGATCAGAATCATCGACCAAGCGGCCGTCCGTCTCATCGAAGATAGACTCGTCCATGCCTTTCCTAGCAACGAGTAGGGGTCCGTGATGCGGATATCCAAAGGACTCGTCCTCCTCATCAAAGATCGGACCAATATCCTCTTTGTCCTCCTGTTCATCCTCATATTCAACTTCTCCATTCTCCATGAGAATCTCACCCGTTGGTTTGGACAGTTCTTGGCATAGTGTCCTAGACCTTGACACTTGAAGCATCTAATGTCTCTTGCTCGGCAAGAAGCTTCCACTGCATTTCCTTTGTCATCACAAGCAGGAACATCAGTTTTAAAAGCATTTTCTGTTGTGGAAGAAGACTTACCTTTGTCTTGGTAGCTTGGTTTAGGAACATAGGCCGGTTTGGGAGCAATGGCCGGTTTTGAGTAGCCCTTCCTTTTGATTTGCTGTTCAATCAAGGTGGCCTTGTGTAGCATCTGCTCAGTAGTAGCATACTAATGAAGCTCCATACGATCTTGGATGTCTCGGTTGAGGCCTGAAAGAAATCTAGCCATGGTGGCGTCCAAAGGCTCATCTACATCCGCTTTGATCATCAAGATTTCCATCTCTTGGTGATAATCTTCCACAAACTTGGTACCTTGAAGCAAGCGTCTCAGCTTCTGGTGGAGGTCACGGTGATAGTGAGCAGGCACGAACCGTTTCCTCATCAGCAGGGTAAGCTCGTCCCATGTTTCAACCGGACATTTACATGTTCTCCTCCTATAGGTCACAACTTGATCATACCAGTTAATAGCATAGCCAGTGAATTCAGCGGCGGCCAGCTTAACTTTCTTAAAATCAGAGAACTTTTAACAATCAAAAACAAGTTCAATCTTTCTTTCCCATTCAAGAAAAGCATCTGGATCATTTTTGCCATCAAAAGTTTGAATTTTTAGCTTCAATTCTCCTAAGCTAACACGATTAGTTCTAGCAAATGGATTGATATCACCTTGCTCTCGGTTTCTATGACCCCTTCTTGGTCTATTGATGGATCGGACATCATCCTCAAAATCCTCCTCTTGGCCTTCATCATCGGAACGGTTGGGACGCCTTGGCTGGTCTGGATCTCGTCTAGCCTTTGATGGATCTGTTCAAGACCTGTGTTCATAAGGTTAGTAATAGAATCATTCAAGGCACTCATTTGTAAGTTAGACAAGCCGGCAACAGAATTTTTGGGTCGGTTTCTTTCATCCTCACTACTCATGGTTTCCTAAAAAGCTTTAACACAAAAGTTAGATAATAACCTCACACTCTCAAGTGTTTGATCTCGCCCACTCAAGTGTTTTTCTCAGAATTTGGATAGTCACACAAACAAGTTTCCACTCAAGGTTCTAAGAAGAACAGATCAAAGAATCCCAATGGACAATTTCCAAGCAAACATAAGAGAATTTCTTAAGAGAGAAAGATAAGAGATTTTGGTTTGGGAATCCGTTTTAACCACCTCAAAGGGTAGATTTCTCCTCAGCCAGCAGCCTTTCTCTTCCACCACCAATCCACAAATCAAACTTTTGATTTCTTTTTTTGTTTTTCTCTTCTTTTTTTTTTTTTATAGATCTTTTCTCTTTTTTTATATATATGGTGGATGGTAATGAGGGGCCCGGATTCAAGAAAGGTAGAAGAAGAAGTGTTTATGAAGAATTGGAAGATGAGAAGATGGAATGATTCAGAAGATACCAGAAGAGTAGCTATGATACCACTTGAAAGACCCTAGGAACGGATCACTCTACTGGTTCTGTTTGGATATGAACTCTGGATGGAGAACTGAATGGATTGAAGGGTCACATGAAGGCTGCGGAAGGCCTCCGATATTCCCGACTCCAAATGGTGTTTGATATGACTCACAAGACCACCAAGTGAAGGATCTCTCGTCGTTGCTTGATATGACTCACAAGTTCAACGATTTGAGGAAGTGTTTACTTGGATATGACTCACCAAGAAACAAGACAAGTTTTTACAATGAACAAAGAGTTTTAACTCAGAAATTTCACACAAAAATCGATTGCTTTATTCCTTAGAAGAGTAGAGTTTTGTAGTAAAAGACAATAAATAGATTTGTAGGAAAACAAGACATAGAAAAGATAAATTTGACTAGATCTGGTCAAGGCACGGAAAATAGAGAAGACTAGTCAAGATGACCGTTCGGCTCCTGTCCAGATTCATCCGAACTGGCTGTGACCAAGGCGGAAAGGATCAGTACATGCGCAGGACGATCAGCAAGGGGCGCAGGACGTTCTGCAAGGCCGCAGGACGTTCTGCAAGGCCGCAGGACGTTCTGATCTGACAAGTTGCATTCCAGCGTGGCCCAAGTCTTCTGAAAGCTTAAGGATCCTTGCCTTAGAGAAATATCCAAAGGAGAAGTCCATGATCGGATCGAACAAGGAAGCAAGATCATCAGCACAGTCGCTGGTGAATGCGGTACGAGCCAAATGGGCCGAAAGAGAGAAGCCGCGGTCTGAATCGAAATTGGCTCATCCTAAGTTGATTCTGGCTTGACCATCAGCCTTAGCTTGTCGAGTTGCTTGGGAAAGACGAGCTTCAGTTCGGTCAGTTTGATCATCTGGTCATGGACCTGGCCGAAGCTCCAATCCGGACGTTCGCGGGTCGATCTGGTACACGGCCCGATCAGTCTGTCTGGTACGGTCGGAAGAGTGAACCTCGATTGGGACGTCTGGAACGTCCTGATCTTCAGACTGGTCTGATTCCTTGGACTGGGGCACATCCAAAGGGAAAGTAAGCAATCAGAGCATGTAGTTAACCTACACAGGATTTTTACCAAGAGGGCATGATTGAAAATCTGGATGTCCACAAATAAGATCTTAGGTTCGGTAAGAGGGTCCCAAAAAAACCATCAAAATCTTTTTAGTTTCTTCTTTTGAGTTTCACCAGAAACTAGTGAGTATTGACTGTATTTTCTTGCACAAACGTACATGTAGTTGAAAACATGACAAAGATAATGGTAGCTGAGAGGTCTGGTTGCAGCATAGTAGCCTTCCATGCCATGTACCAATTGATGGATCTTTGCCTTATTCTATCAGCTATAGATGCAAACAAGTCTTTCTTCTTTTTTTCCAAAATGCTTAGGAGCTGAGAGGTCTGATTGCAGCATAGTAGCCTTCCATGCCATGTACCAATTGATGGATCTTTCCCTTATTCTATCAGCCATAGATGCAAACGAGTCTTTTTTCTTTTTTTTCCAAAATGCTTAGGTAAACCTAGATACATACATCTTCTTCTTTCTCAATTCCAAGATGAATATTTACCCGAGCTTTCACCTCAGCTGGTGTTTTGGCTGAGAAAGATATAGTTGATTTTCCAGTATTGATTATTTGTCATGAGGTTGACTCATACTTTTCCTGTATTTACATCAATGTGGAGCATCCATGAGAGTTGGATTTGATGAAAATTTTATGTCATCTGCAAAAGACAAATGATTTATCTTAAGCATATGTCTTGAAACCCTGAAGTCAGGATGTGTACCATATAATTGAGATTTTTTGCAGAGATCCAATATAACTTTTCAAGTATTTTTTTAATACAAAATATCATTTATCTAATTGTAAGAAAGTAAAAAAAATTATATATTTTCAAATCTAAAAACAAGAACCAAAACAAATGACAAAATAATCAGTTTTCAGTTAAACTAGAACAAAAATAGTTATGATTCATTTCAAATGAATATAGCTTAAAAATTTCCCAAGTAATGAGTAACTGAATGGATCCAAATTCTTATACTGAAAACAAATATCTAGTGAAATTATTAACATATTATTATTTAAAATATTTGTATTTACTTTTATACATATAAATTACAAATAGCTCAATACTAATGAACAAGTGAAAGCAATATACAGTAGAACCTCTATAAATTAATAATGTTGGGACTTTAAAATTTTATTAATTTATAGAGATATTAATTTATCAAAGTTTCCTTTTTAGATTTTTTTATTTTATTTTTGAATATGTTTATTAATAAACTAAGAAAATATTTAATTTTACCATATATAAATTATTTAAATTTAGAAATTTGACTTTCATATTATTTTATTATCTTATTTGATGTATATTTTTATTTTTCATATATGTGTTATGTGGTTTTCGATATAATTTTATGAAATATTATCAAAATATATTAAAATATTAAGAAAAATAGAAGTATTTTCATTGTGAATATAAAACCAACACTATAATGTTTAGTTTGTACTTATATAAAATAAGTATAGAGATAGATTATTAATTTATGATTTTAATGGGACTATATATTTACATGGGAATTTTAAAAATATTATTATCTTATTATTTTATCGATTTGTGTCATATTTTACACCGGCCCAAGTTGGGACCGATGAAATTTATTAATTTATAGAAATTATTAATTTATCGAGTATTAATTTATAGAGGTTCTACTGTATTAATGCATGTTTTAGATTTAGAAACATGGATTATTTAGAAACAGAGGGACTATTATTATTTAGTTATATTTTAATTTTTATATACATGCATGAAATTTCAAAATATTTTCATTTATGTTCACTGGATGCAACTTCAAACTTAAGCTATATAAGCATGAAAGAAACTCGTGTTGTTAACATATGCTAATATTTTTTGTATAAAATATACATACTTTATGATTTTAACTCTTTTTAACTATGAATGATAGATTATTTTATTTATTTAAATGAAAGCAATGATAGTTTATTTTATTTATTTAAATGAAAGCAATTTTAAAATAAAATATGTTAATTTACCAATTTTATATACTTTTGTTTTATTTAATTCTATATTACTTCTATTTATATATAATATATTATAAAATTTATAAAAATAGCAAAGAATTTTTTTTGTTTTATAATAATATTTAATTAATATTAATGCATAATCATATTATATTAAAAATTACGCAATTAATTGTTGCATGATTTTAAAAAAATATTTAAAACTTTTAATAAGATTTGGGTAGATATTTTCTCAAGAGATTTTGTTATAATTAAAAATAAAATTTAAATCTATATTTTCTCAACATATTTGTTAGACTAATAATAATCATTATGTCATATTAAGTAATTAATCAAATGGTCCTATTAAGACATTTACTGGAAATATGCTTTCTTGGGTGGGAAAGAGGACAGGTGGTGTGACGGTAAGGTGCCGGTTAGATAGAGCGGTGGGGAATGAAGATTGGCATGAGAAATTCCCACATACAGCTAGTAAGTATCTCAGGCTCTGGGGGTCGGACCATCGTCCGATCCTAGCAGATATTCTATCTAAACCAGTGAGAAAGAAAAAGAAATTTAAATTTGATAAGCGATGGTTGGACAATGCGGAACTACGCCAAGTAATCCTTGAGGGCTGGAAATCAGAGGATCTTCCACCCGATGCGAACATAATGGATCATATTGCTAGTTGTCGTAAAGCTTTGAGTCAATGGAGGAGACAGAATAATGTGAATTCAGAAAAGCTAGTGGAAGAGCTTAAGGAAAAGGTGGAAGATCTCTACTCGAATGATGATGCTACTACTCAGGAAATAGCAGCGGCTCTGAAGGAATTATCTAACGCCCTTAAGGCGGAAGAAATGTTTTGGAGACAGAAGAGCCGGGTTCTTTGGTTAAGGGAAGGTGATGGAAATTCAAAATACTTCCATGCGTTGGTGAGACAAAGAAGGGCGAGAAATAGGATCACACAACTTTTAGATGATAATGGAAATGTGGTGGAGGACGAGGAAGGATTAGTAGTCATTGCTACTAGTTACTTCAGACAAATTTTCGAGTCTGCAAATCCGGAGGATATAGCAGAGGCGCTGGAAAATGTCTCCACAGCGATAACTGGGCCAATAAATGAGGATCTTACAGCTCCAGCTACTGAATGGGAAGTTAAATTAGCGTTGTTCGCCATGCACCCAGAGAAAGCACCAGGGCCAGATGGGATGACAGCTCTATTCTATCAGAAATTTTGGGATATTGTCAAAGAGGATTTAACTCGTATGGTTAATCAATTTCTTTTCGACGGAACAATGGCTCAGGGGCTAAATGATACAATATCTGCTTAATTCCTAAAACGGAGAAGCCCAATGAAATGTCTAAGTTCAGACCGATCAGCCTGTGCAATGTCAGCTATAAGATTATATCTAAGGTCTTATGCCAAAGATTAAAGAAGGTTCTTCCTCAAAGAATATCTGAAACCCAGTCAGCCTTTGTTGCGGGTAGACAGATAACTGACAATATAATGATAGCTCAGGAGATGTTCCATGCGCTGAGAACTAAACCAGCTGGGAAAGTCAAGAGAATGGCCATCAAAACAGATATGAGTAAAGCATATGATAGAATGGAATGGTCTTTCATCGAGGCGGTTATGCGGAAGATGGGTTTCTCAGAGATTTGGATTGGCTGGATTATGCGATGCATCACCTCGGTTAAGTATAAAGTCCTGATGAATGGAGAACCAAGGGGAAATATTGTTCCAGGGAGAGGTTTACGTCAAGGAGATCCTTTGTATCCTTTCATATTTATTCTATGCACGGAAGCGCTCGTTAGCCTTCTTAATCAAGCAGAGAATCAAGGGAAGATAACGGGGATGCGCGTCGCACGCGCTAGCCCCTCGGTATCACACATTCTCTTTGCTGATGATAGCCTTTTCTTCTGTAAGGCGGAGCCCCGTGAATGTGAAGAAGTTATGAAAGTAGTCAGGAAGTATGGAAAAGCGTCAGGCCAATGCATTAATTTTGAGAAGTCCTCATTACTCTTTGGTAAGAGGATCGCGGTGAATGATAGACAACAAATCAAAGACACTCTCGGGAATCAGAGTGAAGCGGGAATAGGAAAGTACATGGGAATACCAGAGGATATTAGCGGATCCAAGTGCAGGCTTTTCGCTTTCCTAAAAGAAAAACTATTACATCGAGTGAACGGTTGGACAGGTAGATGGCTATCGAAAGGAGGAAAGGAAGTTCTGATCAAATCTATTCTCTTAGCTCTTCCCACATACGTAATGTCAAGCTTCTTACTCCCTTTGGAGATTTGTGAGAACCTTGCAAGTGCCATTGCACAGTTTTGGTGGAGTTCAAACCCGCCAAAAAGAGGGATTCACTGGGCTAAATGGGAAAAGATGTGTGCTCCTAGAGAGGAGGGTGGAGTGGGATTCCGCATGATCCATGAATTTAATTTAACACTGCTAGCGAAACAACTCTGGCGCCTTGTTCAGTATCCGGATTCATTAGTAGCGAGAGTCCTTAAAGGGAAATATTACTGCCTCAGTTCGCCCTTGCGAATTGCTGCGGTGGATAACCCATCCTACGTGTGGACGAGTATTTCAGCAGCGAAGAAGCTTTTGCTTTTGGATATTAGGAGTAAAGTGCACTCAGGATATGAAATCAATGTATGGCAGGATCCGTGGATTCCTTCGACGCCAGCTAGGCCGGCCCGTCCTAGGGTACGAGTCGTAAATCCAAAAATGCTTGTAAGTAGCCTTATGAACTCGGAACAAAAGTAATGGGACGCTAGGATACTGGCACAGTATGTTGAGCAAGAGGATATACAGCTGATTATGAGTTTGGCCATAAGCCCAACGCATCGCAGGGATTCCTTTTGCTGGAGTTACACTAAAAACGGCCAATACACGGTTAAGTCTGGGTATTGGGTTGCTACAAATATATTGAATGCGGAGGAGGAAACTGAAGTTACACAACCTAGCATCACTGAACTTCAAGCCTTTGCTTGGAAAGTGAACGCACCTCAGAAAATTTGCCATCTTATATGGCAATTAATTTCGGGACAGGTAGCAGTAACAAGGAACTTAATATGTCGCAATCTGCGGTGTGATAATTACTGCCCAAGATGTGGAGAGACAGAGGAAAATGTAACCCACGCGATCTTTGAATGTCCACCAGCGTTACAAGCATGGGAACTATCATCTACGCCGTCAAACCCCCAAACTTTCCCCATATCGAGTATGTACGCCAATATTGACTACCTTTTCTGAAGGAAAAATACAATTAGAAGGCCAGAAGATGATAGAGACCCTTACCCATGGATAATCTGGTACATATGGAAGGCGAGGAATGATAAGCTATTCAGGGGGATTGACAGGGACCCTTTGGAACTGGTCAGGTACGCATAGAGTGAATGTCAGGCTTGGTATAATGCTAAGGAGTCTATACCTAATCCCCCACAGGCACCAAACACTGAAGTGGTACAAGCCTTAAGCTTGAATAATATGTGTATGGTAGATGGCTCTTGGACATCCACAGATCTTTTCAGTGGAATTGGATGGGTATTGAAGGATAACACGGAAAAGATTCAACTTATGGGAATACAGAACTTAAGGAGGCGGGAGACAGCACTACACTCGGAATTGGAAGCATTGAAATGGGCACTGGAAAGCATACTTCAACATTCAAACTGCCAACACTTTGGAACAGATTGCAAGGACCTGATAGCCATGATAAAGGAACCCCAAGCCTGGCCAAACTTTTCAACGGAGCTGGAAGCCATTCAAATTATCCTCATGTGTTATTCGGATTTCAAGATCACCTACGTGTCAAGAACACAGAATGAAATTGCTGATTCTTTAGCTAGGAATGCTCGATCTTTTCATAGATCTCTTTGTTTTATTGGTTGTTCTATTTCGGTTTGGTTACCCAGACCACCTCATGTTTGAGTAATAGAATAGCCGTTTGTTGACAAAAAAAAAATAGTAGATAAAAATTAGGACTCTAAATTAATAGATTAGATAACATATTGATTAGGATTTAGCATTTAGGAAGTATGTTGAGTTTATAAATTTTTATAAATAATTTTTAAACATTTATAAATGGTTTAGGAAAGTTAGTTTATTTTTCTTATCATAAATTTAAAAATATTTATCATTTAAAAGTAAATTTTAAAAACGTATTAAATTTATGATAGAGTTATAATTTCTCACATACTAATTTTTATGTTAAAGTAGTTATCGTAAAAGTTAATTTATATTTTCAACTTCTTAGTTTATAATTAAAAATATAATTATTGTTATATGAATCTTACTCCGCGCAAGAGCGCGGGTAATTACCTAGTATATTATAAATCAAAATACCAAATCAAACTAAATACAAGGAAAAACATTGATCTGATTTTAACCTATTTAGAATCATGAAACAAGTATGATCTAATTGAGAGAAATACAAGCAAAATAATATTTCACACCGAAATAACCAAACCAATATTTTCTATGAACAAAAATCACACACACACATAAAGAATATCTTCTTTAACTTTATAAAAATTATGTCTATATATATATATAAAAAATATCTTCTTCAACTTTTTACAAATAAATTACGTTAAAATGAATTAAAACTTATAAAATTGAAAACGAAATATTAAAAAATTATGATAATTTATATATAAGAATCCATTGTTATTGGTTCTTGGATTTCAAAAATCTTAGTAGAATCCATTATTATTGGTCTAAGAATTTACAAAATCCATTCAAATCTCTTGTTATTCAAAAAGTTTAGTTATTATTGATTCTCTAATTCTACATAAATCTAGTGTTATTGGAAGATGAATTCTATTCATTTTTACTCATAAGACTTAACTTTCAAAATATCATATGTATCCATGTGGTTTTCAAAATCCTTGTGATAAAAATATTAGAAAACAAAATAATTATTCTTACCAAATATCTATTGCATCTTAAATCCAAATTATATGCTCAAAACTATAATTTATTACATTAATATACTTTTACATTTTTGAATATATAATTATTTTTAAAAATATTACATTTTTTAATATAAATAATAATAATTACATTTACAAATCTTAATAATTTTAAAATATTTGTTTTTTAAAATAGTTTCACAAAACTAAATTTGAATTTCAAAAATAAAATTTGAAAAAAAAATATTTTTTTATAAAATAGAAATCATATAAAAATTATAAAATGTTCGAATTTTTAAAAATATATATAAAAAAAACTTTATATTTTTTATTTTTTATTACTTATACATATATACCGTAAGGGGTAAAATAGTCTTTTATATTTTTAATGAAACTTCTTTCGGTCATTTTCTTTTTTTAAATGTTCTTTTTGTGACAAAATCTTTTAAAATGGCTATTTAAGAAAATTGTTCAATTTTGTATGTATCAGTATTATTTTTTTTTTAATTTGAAAGCAAAAAATAAATAATCATACTATATGATTTAGAAAATAAATATATTCTATATTTATTTTACAAAAAATGATAGAAAAGAGGAAATAAAAATTCATGAAAATCTATATCAATCTAAAAAAATTATGATCAAATTTCATAAGTCAATATACATAAATTTTCACAATCCACGTAACTTTTTTAAATCTATCAACTCTCAAAATTCACAAACTCTACACAAATTCATCTCCGAATAACTCCCCCTTATATATATACATGAGAGCCACCTAGTATTTATAACATATATGATATTCTGACTTCTGAGTATATTTCGAGGCTTTTTCTGTCTTGGCGGCGATATTATCAGTTTATTATTGCATTAGTCATTCTTGGCTAAAAAATGAGTTGAAAATATATCCCTTGAAAATGTGTTTACTTTTGCCTACAAGAAATCCTTTTACTAGTTAAAATCTACTTTTTAAACCTTTCTCGTCGTCGTTCCAAAAAAAAAAAAAAAACCTTTCTTGTCAAATAATTCTCGAAAATTAGTACATAATTACTTGTTTATTTTACTTTGTTTGATAATGTGTGACTAGAATTGGTTAACTCCTGTCAAATCATTTGCTAATTATTCTTTTGTCAAACAATTCTTGAAGATATTTGTATCTGAATTCTTGTTTATTCTACTTTGATATTATATGACAAGAACTCGGACAAAGAAGAATCTGAGAATCCATTCCTAGGAGTCGTTGGTTAAAGATCTCCGGACAAATCGACCTTTCATCCTCGGCCTTTTGTCTGCGTTAACCTTTCTAACTTCGTACCTTATCTCCTTCTCAAACAAACGATTCTTGCGTTTATCTCTGTACCTCCATACTCTTGCTTCTCTCTCACTTCTGTTGCTTACATTCTTCTCCTCTATCCCCTGCCATCGAAATATTTATAATTTCATTTTGTAGTTTTGGGGGTTGATTTGATATTTTGAAACTATGATAACATTTTTGTAATAACTCATAACAAAGCAAAATGAGATTAGAAAAAGTTTACTGGAGGAACTAGCTGGAAGTTACTTGTGTTGTTAAACTCATTTTGGTTCCACGTTGCTGTTGTTGGAGATTCTTGCTTATCCCATGCCGCTATAACGTTTTCGTAATTAAGTCTAAGTAACATGTTCCTCTGCTTTGCATTTTCTTCTGTCTTTGTTGTAACCAGGGTGGGATTAATGTCGTACTCATTCTTGCAGATCGTCAAAGATTGTTCATGACATGCTTTATCTCCATTGGTTTTACCTTCTTCTTCAATGTAACATAGATCTTCCATTTCATCAGTTTCATGGTCAACGTTGAATTGTCTCATTGTTTCTTCAGAACCATCATGGTTGCTCAAGAAGAATCCCATCTCTATAAATCCCTGAAACTCTGGCACAAGAGAAGTTAGATTCTCATCTTCTTCATTGGTTTCGCCTCCAATCTCGGGAACATGAGGGCCTTCTCTTCTTCTCTCATCATCTACCTTCCCTTGTGGCTTTCTCTCGCAACGGACTCTAGGTGTTCTTGGTTTTCTTCTGAACCAGCTGTGCCAAACCGGCTTTCGTGCCGTTCCTTGAAGCACGCCATTAGATATCTCATTTGTTATAAGGCAAACTCTGTCGTGTTTTGTCGCCACTTGGTTTGCACGATGCACTGATTCATCACAAACATGGCACAAGAAAGCATCATCGGATGCACAATACCAAACCGCGTGTTTGTTGAGACACAGTTCACAGTCTCGTGGCCGCTTGACATCTTCTTGACGCTCTGGAATCATAATTTCTGCGCAAGACGTGACAAAGAGTTAAGAGAAGAAATCAAATCAGAAGTAGAGACTTGACAAAAAAATACGCTACGCTTTATAGAGTGAAAACACACACAGTAGCTGTTTCATACTTATATTCGTGTGACTTGTCAAGACCGAACAACAAAAAGATCTTAAAAGCAAGAAAAAGGGGACAGTGATGAAGACAAAGGCTAAGAAGCATGAAGAATAATGGGCACTGACAAAGGAGTCTTCTTAAGTTTATATAATAATATTTTCGCTGGGAATAGACAAAGACATCTCCTTTTGAAAGATTTTTCTTTTTTGACAGTTTTTTCTTATGTCAGTAAGGAGACATGACTTTTAGCTTAACTACATCTTTGTACTTACTTATGTCAGTAAACGAGACATGGCTTTCTTTGGTCTTGTTCTAATACATCTTAATATTTTTGAATCTTAATTAACATACTTATACTGAGTAGGTTAATCTTGAAAGTAGTTAATATATAGAGGGGTTATGGTTAAAGCTAGTGTGATTGAGGAGGTAAAAGACTTGGTGTATTATTGAAGTGTGTGGCCATACCTATTTTTGTTGGGTTGTACAAAGGGAAAAGACACTGTACTGATGACTTGGCTTCACACGCCGAAGTTGATCCACATATGTGCGATCTTATTGGTCAGAATTGGATTATGTTCTTGGGTATTTTATGGGTTCTTACCAATTCTTTAAGTTTTATCTTTTTGTTTGTTTGTCTTTTGTTTTCTGACTCATTGTCTGTGGTCCTGTACAGGTCTTTATCACCATTTAACATATGATAACATATATCATCAAAGTTTTTGTACTACAAGATATTGAGGAAGTTTTAATGAATTGTTTTAAAGCTTAACTAAGAGAACACGGAGAAAAACTCTAATGACTTGTTTTAAAGCTTTTCGATTGAAGGCAATACAAAAGATGTTTTGTGGACTAATTATTACAATTACTCTTTGTGAAAGTAATCGACTCTTTTGTGTAGTAAGTACAGGTCACACAATAAGATAAAACTGCAAACGTAAAGACTTGTAACTATCATGCCACATAAATCAAAGTAAGAAAAAGAAGATACTGCTTACTAAAAGGTACTTTGAGAATCATTATTTTGAACACACGGACTCTAATGTACAACAGAAAAAACATGAACTTTATTTGATAATGAGGCATAACTTAAGTAATTCGAAGAAGTTAGTCCGAGATTAGTAAAGATGACTTATGAAAATAAAGAACAATTCATCTAATGACCTTCTAAGAGCCATTAGCCTCAAAGCTCTCATCAGTCACCTCACCTATTCCATTGGAGCAAGAAGAAACCTTTTAAAACCAAATAACATCATCAATATCCAAATTAAAATTGAACTAGAGAAACAAAAAAAATAAAAATTGAACTGAGAGAATCTACGTATAAGCCATAACCATAGTGAAAATTTTGTTTTCTATGTCATTAATCAAAACCTAAATGCTTATATACCCAATCCAGTCCAAAACTTGTCCCATCTCTTTACCTCATCAATGATAATCCGTGACTAGGTTTAACTCTTGTTGCAAAGTAGAAAAGGACACGACTGCAAAACAGATTGGTATCTGTAAATCAACCGTCTGTCCCCAATAGGTTCTACAACTGAGTCACAACAAGATTTATCACTTCATGTTTAAACATGTCTCATCTCTTAAATCACCAATATGAAAATTCAGAATAAAGTTTAAGCTCTCTGACTCTCTCTGATGCCAAGCAGATTGACATCAATAAGCTATTTGATTAAACTGCTAACAGCGATACAAACCATAACTTTGACAACAGCCTCTGGCTTGGGACCTGGTTTACAGAAGAAGTCAACTCAATTATTACTAGTTTATAATAAAAGGTGGATAAAAAACTAAAATGTGTCAAGAGTGGGATTTGAACCCACACCCTCTGAAGTAGGGCTGGGCACGAATACTCGTTACTTGCCTTATACCCGTTACTTAACCCGTACTAG
The DNA here is from genome assembly GCF_020379485.1 of Brassica napus. Classification (NCBI taxonomy): domain Eukaryota; kingdom Viridiplantae; phylum Streptophyta; class Magnoliopsida; order Brassicales; family Brassicaceae; genus Brassica; species Brassica napus. The sequence goes on along the minus strand of NC_063448.1, from coordinate 29,125,904 downwards.
CCTCATTTTTTCAAGTACTCGTCGTTACCAAGTCAAGTACTAAGTCGTTGAATTTTACTACTTGCAAATAGAAGGCAAGTAACAAGCATCACAAAAAAGTTACGATTTGCCTTGATATTACTCGTTACTTGTTTAACAACTGAAAAATGAAAACTAAACTATAAAAACCAATGTCCTACACAGATATTTTTTTGTTGTAAGAAATAAACAATACTTTCTTATCGAAATATATGTAGAGAAAATGCCCAAAATGACACCAATCTAAGTTTCTGTCTCCAAAATAGCATTCAAGACCCAAAATCACAAAACTAGGTTTCATTAAAAGGTTCATTTATCATAATACCCCTTCTTTTATTTTTTGTTTACATTTTTTTCTGAAAACTGGAGATCTTCATCTCTCTCAAGAGGCGACGGCTTCTCGGATCGGAACAGATCATCTCTTCCGTCATCATCTTCACTTCTCCAGCGTCGGTCATCCTCGGCGAGTCGGCGTCATCATCTCCGCCGTCACTCAGCTCTGTTGCTGCGGCTTCTCGGATCGGAGTCGATCATTTCTTTCGTCATCATCTCCACTTCTCCAGCATCGGCGTCGTTCATCCTCGGCGAGTCGGCGTCATCATCTCCGCCGTCACTCAGATCCGTTGCTGCGGTAATCAAAGGAATCCGCCGCCATCCGCCGTAAAGGTATTAAAGGAAATGCTGCTAAGATTCACTTTGGCTGCAAAGGAATCAGATTATTTCGTTGTATCAAAACAGCTAGAATTGGAGATTTCGCTTACTTTGGCTGCAAAGGAATCGTTTCAGTCTTCGGTATGTGAGAATTTTTTGATTTATTTTGTTTTGTAGCATTATGGAAGTTCTTTGCGTCTGTGGACAATGGAGGTCAAAAGATGCATTCCAGTGGGAGTTTCATGTCGATTTGAACAGGAATGCATCTTTCATTTCCATAGAAAAAGATCTTCAATTTGAAGATTTGATGAAGATTGTCTCTGAAGATTTTAAAGAGGAAGTTATTGGTTTGAGTTATGGGATGTCGCTTGACATCAAAAGCACTGTTGAAGGTTTCCCTCCCATCTCCGTTGCAAACACTCGCCATCTCAGAAGCTTTATTGGGAAGAGTAGATCATTTGATGGAACCTGTCGGTTGTGAGTTAAGGTTTGTATGATTTTTTCAACTAAATTATTCAAGATACCTTTCCTAATGACGTATTAAGCCTTTCAGAACGACTTGACTTTTGCAGGTTAATGCTGATTCAGCTAGCTGTAACAATCAAGCTTCTGATACATTTGCTTCGCCTGTTTCTACTGTCCAGAGAGAAATACAGGTACATCGTTTCTATTTTTGTTTTTGGGTTGTTTATGTTAGTATGATATTTTTGACTGTTCAGGATAGGCTTCCTAATCAAGTACTAAGCATTCCAAAACAACTTGACCTTTGTAGGTTCTTACTGATCCAGCAAGCTGTAACAGGCAAACTAGTGATACATTTGCTTCTCCTGTTCATGTTCCATTGAATGCCATTCCAGTGTTTTGTTCTACTGTGCAGAGAGAAAAACAAGTACATCGTCTCTAATTTCCTTTTTTTTTTTTTTTTCTGTTTGTGTTTGTATGATTTTCTTCTTTTTTAGACTGTTCAGGATAGGCTTCCTAACCAAGTACTAATCCTTCCAGAACATCTTGATTTTGCAGCGTCTTCTTTATGAAGGTGTTTCTACAGTTCCTCTGAATTCTCTTCCGGATTTTAGTCCTGTCCATATTGGACTTTCACCAACAACGAGAGGAGCTGGTGATATTAAGGTGAATAGATATTTTAAGACCAAGGGAGAGTTGATGTTGAGGATGAAGAAATGGGCTTTAGAGTGGAAGTTTGAGTACAAGACTGTCTCTTCTAACAAGTCAAGAGTGTTATTGAGTTGTGTTGATGACAATTGCACGTGGAGGATGCGTGCTACTAAGCTACCTCTTTCAGACTTTTTCGTTGTTAAAAAGTATGTTCATGAGCATACATGCGATACAACACACAGGAATGCCAACCACAGACAAGCATCTGCAAAGTTGTTGGGTTCTTTGATTTGCAGCAATTATGGAGAAAAGAAGGAAGGTCTCAAACCGAAACAGATCATTGAACAGGTCAGGATCCTGCATGGCGTTCACATCAATTACAAACAAGCTTGGAGAGTGAAAGAAGAAGCTCAGTTCTTGGTTAGAGGGACTCCTGAAGACAGCTATTACAATTTGTCTAGGTGGTTGTACAAAGTCACAGAGACAAACCCTGGTTCGTTAACTTATCAACAAGTGGATGCTGCTGGAAAGTTCAAGTATGCATTTGTGGCTTTTGGTCCATCGATAAGGGGATTCTCATTGATGAGGAAAGTTATTGCAGTAGATGGTACATTTCTGAAGGGAAAATTCAATGGGACTTTATTGGCAGCTTGTGCTCAAGATGGGGATTATCATCTATATCCTCTGGCCTTTGCAGTGGTCGACGCAGAAAATGGCGCCTCTTGGAAATGGTTCTTTAGAGGTTTGAGCCAGATGATCCCGGACGCTTCGGATCTTGTTTTTGTATCAGACAGGGCTAACTCCATTGCTTCAGCGTTGGAGGATGTTTATCCCTTATCTCACCATGGAATCTGCAGGATCCATCTGCTCCGCAACATCACTCCTACATATTCGAAGACTGGTCTGCTACCTCTGGTGGAAAGCGCTGCTGATGCTTACATGTGTCACGAGTTCAGGTTAATCTTCAAGGACATAGAGGATAAATGTCCTGAATTGGCCAAGTATCTAGAAGATTCGGATTTTAGGAAGTGGGCACGATGCTTTGCGCCTGCGAACAGGTACAATATCATGACTACCAACATTGCAGAGTCTCTTAATTCTATGTTGAAGCTGCCTCGTGAGTTGCCACTGATCTCTCTCCTTGAGACGATCAGATTGACACTCACCACTTTGTTTTTTGAGCGACGCGAAGCGGCTGCGAAACATAAGCACCTGGTTACTCCAAAAATTGTGCAGAAGTTGGTATCCAGGTTTGGGGCTGCAATGGTGCTGAATGTGTATCAAGTTGATCAAAACGAGTTTGAGGTGAAGGATGAAACTATGAAGTATGTTGTTGATTTGGAGAAACGGCATTGCACTTGTAATGTTTTCGACATTGACAAGATCCCCTGCATTCATGCAATTGCTGCTGCTAAGTATATTAAGAGAGATGAAAACCGTTACGTCGATACTTCTCACTTGACAGAAACGTGGGCTAAAGCCTATGCCGAAAGCATACACCCTGGTGGAGAGTTGTCAACGTCCACCTATCCAGCGAATATTGACGAACTGTCTTGCCCACCTCCAGCTACCAAAAAGAGAAGTGGACGTCCTCCTACAAAGAGAAAGAGATCCGTTGGCGAGTTTGGTGTTCCTGGATCTAAATCTCAGTCCCACAAGTGCAGCAGATGTGGCACAGGAGGACACAACAAGATCACATGCAAGAGGCCTATAGGATGAAGATCTTTATTCATCGTTGCTCTATTCTTTTTCATTTCCATGTTTTTTACATTTTTATTGATCATTCATGGATGTTGGTTATTTGATGGTTACATGATATGGACCAGACGATATATACATTTGCCTTTTTGGAACCCTATTCTGAATAAGTATGATGTCTTCCAATTTTTGTAATATACAACCTAGGTTTTAATGCATTACTCTCCAAAACTCCAAATCACAATTTGAAATTTCCTTATTTTTTGTACTATACAATCTTATCTTTTGATCTCATTTCAATTTTAGTTCAAATTTCTTTGCTAGAAAGAAACACAGTAATATTCAACTATTCTGGAATCTCATTCTGAAACTCAGAGGTTCTTTCCAAAGTTTATAATATAAAGTTTGCGGTTAAATTCGTCTATGTGGACACATATATCAGATGATTCACCTCAACCTAGCGGCTACACCACCTATCTTTCAAAATCTGAAACACTTGTCCCGACCTGGTTTCGATACCCCTTGGAATCAGATTTTTTTTTTAAATTATAGTTGAATACAGATAAAAGCAATATATTCTGTTACTTACTTCACCTAACGATTGAAACACACTTGGTCTAGTGGTATACCTTATTCCGCCTTTCCTCCCAGACATTTCAGGTTCGAATCCTGGGAGATGTGTATATTTTTTTTTTTTCTCCAAATTTTGCTAATCACAATTTGTACGGTTAAATATGTTTATGTGGAAAAATCTACCAGATGATTCTCCTCGGCCTAGCGGCTAAACCACCTATCTTTCGAAACTTATACACTTGTCTCGACCTGGGTTCGATTCCCCTTGGAATCAGATTTTTTTTTAACGGTTCCTTTCTAAAACAGACATCATTTATCTCAGTAACCGTTCAATAATCGAAAGGTTGCTTTCTAAACCATTTTATAGTAATCGAAGGTTTACTTTTCGTTCTATATATACAAGGGAAGATATCAGATCTCTCTTTTACTGACTTTCATTTCTTCTGTGTTTATTCTTTTCTCATTCATCAAGTTTCAATGGAAGGGTCAAAGAAGATGATGAAGCGTCCCATAAAGGAGGTTTACGGATCTGATGCTTCCGATGGTTTCAACAAAGGAAAGGCGGAAACTGTGGAACGTTACAGGGCTCTTCTTCGTTTGTCCAACGAACACAGGCTATCTGAAATTGAATGGCATCAGGCAGCCAGCAAAGCAAATTCCATTGCTTCCCAAATCGAGTTGCTTGAAGAGATTATCAAGGCTAAAGGAAAATTTGACTTCACTGCTGAGTTGGAAAAACTCAAAGAAGAACTCATGGAAGCGGATGGAATGCTTGCTGATGTGAAGGTCAAAGTTCCTGATTGGTGTAAGCTTGAGGAAAAGTGGTTGTTGGATGAGTAATCTCATGTTATGATCTTCTCTTTTTTTATGTTTTAAAGCTTATGTTTTAAGAAACCACATTATGATTTGTTTTAAGAAACCACATTATGATTTATTTTAAGAAACCACATTATGAGTAATCTCATGTTATCATCTTCTTTTGTGTTGTGTTTCAGTCAAAACAAAACAAAAACACTGATTAAAATGTAGAGGATTAGTGGTCTTATATCTGGCTAATCTCGGTTTCATATTCGTTTCTGGAAAGCCATCCTGAATTTGACACAAAATGCGGTTAAATTCATTTATGTGGACACATATATCAGATGATTCACCTAAGCCTAGCGGCTAAACCACCTATCTTTCCAAATTTGAAACATTTGTCTCGACTGGGGTCGACTCCCCTCGGAATCAGATAATTTTTTTAAATTATAGTTGAATACAGATAAAAGAAATATATTTCATTACTTGCATCACCTAATGATTGAAACACACTTGGTCTAGTGGTAGACCTTATTCCGCCTTTCCTCCCAAACATTTCAGGTTCAAACCCTGGGAGATGTGTATATTTTTATTTTTTTTCTCCAAATTTTGTTAATCACAATTTGTACGGTTAAATATGTTTATGTGAAAAAATCTACCAGATGATTCTCCTCGGCCTAGCGGCTAAACCACCTATCTTTCGAAACTTATACACTTGTCATGGGTTCGATTCCCATTGGAATCCTTTTTTTTAAACGGTTCTGGAAAGCCATCCTGAATTTGACAAAATGATATCCTATGCTTACTCATTTCAATGATAACTCTATTTTCAATTCATTCACACTCATATTCAGCTTAATCTCTCGTAAAGCCATTCTGGAAAGCCATCAACAATTTAAACTTTTAACAATAGATTCACATAGAGAAACAAGAACAGACTGCTTAAACAACAGAGCAACCATCCTAACACATCAGAACAGAGCACAATCCTATGAAAAAAGACATTAAACAGACACAAACATCTAACAGAAACTGAATGATCACCTTCTGCAACCTTCCTGGAAATCTTTATCCATAAACTGATCGAACATCTCACAACATAGCTTGCTTCGTAAATCCATCGCAGTATCATCATTTATACTGGACATTTTCTTCAATCCTAATGACCTGCATTCTAGCATCTTGACAACAAAGAGACCACAATTGAAAGGAAGTTTTGTCTTCGGGAGCCCTTCTGCCTTCTTAACTTGAAACGGGACGATATCGTTGAAGTTTATCTCTTCATTCATCATTTCCAACTTTATGGCAGGAATCAACACTGTCAGAACACAAAAAAATGTTTTCATATTCGTTTCTGGAAAGCCATCCTGATTTTGACAAATGATATCCTATGCTTACTCATTTCAATGATAACTCTATTTTCTCATATATAAACAAGAACAGAGCGCTTAAACAACAGAGAAACAATCCTAACACATCAGAACATAACAAAATCCTAAGAAAGAAGACATTCAACAGACACAAACATTTACCTGCCAGTTTTTGGATTAGAGGGTTTTCTTTAACCTTGTGAACGCCACAATGAAAGATTGTGATTGTGTTCTCCATCAGATGTATCTCCACCCCGATGAAGTGATCCACAAGTCTTTCATGAACGACACCATAGACAATGTCAACATCTTGCATCCACATCTTATTTGGACGTATTAAACCTCTCACAACTTCGCCTACCCAACCCTTTAAGATGTTTATTCTTTTTTTATCTGGCTTCGGGAGATTTTCATAACAGTATCCAACCGTTTCTAAGAACTGGAATGGTACAAAGCAAGCTTTTGGGATACCTTGCTCGCTGAACCAAGAAGATTGCTCAATTCTCTTTTGATTTAGCATTGTAAATGCAACATCTACGTGTTGCCAAAGTAATAATATAGTTAGAAGATTTCATAGACACAGTGGAATTTTGACAAATTGAATAAACAAGAATAACATCACGCTATGTAACCACCGAAACCAACTTTCTTTTTTGACAAAATCCACAATTGCAATAACAAGAACATCTAGTATAGCTCAACCTAATCTCTTCCTATTCATATGCACAAAGAATAGTTGTAGGATATGAAACATATTTTAAATTAATTACCTTTTCTTTGAGATTGTTTTCTGCATTGTCAAGGTATTCAAAGAAATTTTTCTCTATTTTGTTTCCATTGATATAGAGAGGCCTGTACTTGACAAAAGTTAAAAGTATCAATCAAATCTCTGTCAAAATAAATTACGAATATTTTATACAAGGACAGAATTTGCTTACACATAATGTATGCCACATAGCTGCATCCAATATCCAAGCCTTGAAAACAGAGGAAATTCAGGTGTCACAAATGGATCAATAGGAAGGATAACCTCAGGTGTTACATGCATAGGAGGGTTTCTAGGTACTATTGGCCTCTTCTTTTCTCGTTGAAGAAAAGCAAGACGATCTACTGGTTGAGCAGTTGCTTTCCTCTTCATACCAACAACAGGCTTCCCCTTTAATTAAAAACAAATACAAAGTATCTTAGAAAGATAAAAATTCAGTATCATTTTATCTTTTATTTATGAAAGCCTTCCTAATATGATGTATAAATATTTCATACCTTTTTTGCATGATCTACTGGATAAGCAGTTGCTTTCCTCTTCATACCAACAACAGGCTTCCCCTTTAATTAAAAACAAATACAAAGTATCTTAGAAAGACCAAAATTCAGGATCATTTTATCTTTTATTCATGAAAGCCTTACTAATATGATGTATAAATATTTCATACCTTTTTGCATGATCGTCTTGTCTTGGCTTCACACTCTGAGTCTGATGTACTTCTATCTGAGAAACAAAACCGATATATCAGAATATTGAAGTGAACTTCAATCTAAGTGGATCTTAGGCATTTGGTTTACCTCTTTTTCCATCTTCCAAACACCATCTACCCATTCTTTAAGTATGCGCAGATCAGAAAGGTTGAACTTAATGAATTCAGTAGAACTGTTGAAACGGACAGAATATATGTCATTACTTAAAATTATATGAACTTCTCCACTGCACCAGCCGTCATTGTGGTACGCCTCCACCTTATCCATCAGTTCAAAACCTTTTGTATCTCCAGGTGGTGGTTGAGGACGGATACTGTGAATGGACACACTTTCCTGAAGTTTCTTTGTCTTTTTCTCTTTGTCACAAAACCGTGTTGAGTACTCGACCTTCAACATCCCAACCCCATTTCGAATATCTGTCTTCAACACAATTCCTGGATACCATTTCACATATATGTCTTCATCATCATCTTTTGATGCAATCTCCACATTAGCACCGACATCAAAGTGAGTTTGAACTCTGGGTTCTTCGTTCTGTGATGATTTTTATTCAAGGATATAAGTCATTTTTTTATAGTAAAACAAGAAAAATTAGGAAGGCAATCCTAAATAGGTATAACATCAATGAGTAATACCTTATTTTGCTCTCTTAAAATTTTTGCGCGAGCTCGAGTAAGGCGCTGTGTGTCCGAAATTTTTTGTGAAATGGTCTCATTCATAGGCTCCTTAGTATCCTGAAGTCAGGAATGGGAACATGAACACGTACAAGGGTTTCTAAAAATTAATTGAAAAGTCCAATATGTTTTTGAGCATCTACCTGCTGCGTCTGATCTAGATTGGCTTCATTTTGTCTGGAAGCCGTCTGATCTGGATTGGCTTCATGCAATGGAGTATGTGCAAGTACAACAAAATCAGGATGGCAATCCTAAATATGCATAGAGAACTATAGTTCAACTTATCTAAGATATATAAATTACCTCATCTGCCATCTTCCACACTCCATCTAGCCATTCTCTATGAATTCTCAAATCTGAAGCTTTGAATTCAAGTGTTTCCATCGAGCTATTCAGATAAACAGAAAATGTGTTCTCACCCAGAATCATTCTGACTTGTCCACTGCTCCAGCCTTTACTGTAAAATGCCTCAACATTATCCATCATCTCAAACTTCTTTTCTCTGTCATCAGCGGGTGGCTTAGGGCGGATTTTGTCTGCTGTTACAGTAACTCTCTTTTGGTCCGCAAACAGTGTTACTGCCACCTTCTCTACCCCATCACACAGATTTATAGCAAATACATTTCCAGGATACCAGATTCGACATGTAGCGTCAACGCTAGTTGCAATCTCAACATCTGCCCCGTTTTCAAAGAGAGTAGAAAGTGGTGAAGATGCACTTGTCTGAAGATGATGTGTTTCTTCAATAACTCATGAAATTAGTGAAGAGACTGGAGAGGAAGGTGTGTTATGCACAACATGTGTATCCTCCTGTAATAAAATAAAAGAGGTAGTTATGAATGAGTTTCTACGATTTAAAGTTTAAGTTGAAGCTATGAAAGAGTTTTTCTGCTTACCTGTTTATTGATTGCTGAAATTATTTCAGTCGAAGGCTCTTTATTGGTTGCTGAAATGATTTCAGTCAAAGGCTCTGTAGAGTCATACGTTCCCTCTGTTACCATCTGCAAAACAAAAAAAAAGTCAGGAATGGGATCATGAACAACTACAAAAGCTTCCAAAAATTAATGTAAAAGTCCAAGATTTTTTTTGAGCATGTACCTGTTGCGTCTGAATTGGAGTAAAAAATGGAGTCTCAATACTCTGTGGAGCTATTGGAGAGACAGGTCTCTCATTCGTTGCCTCTGTTCCCACCTGCAAATCAGAGAAAAACAGGATTTGGATCATGAACAAACACAGATATCAACTTCAACAAAGTTTAAGTTGAATCTATGAAAGAGTTTTTATGCTTACCTGTTTATTGGTTGCTGAAATTATTTCAGTCAAAGGCTCTGTAGAGTCATACGTTCCCTCTGTTACCATCTGCAAAACAAAAAAAAAATTCAGGAATGGGATAATGAACAAGTACAAAAGCTTCCCAAAATTAATGTAAAAGTCCAAGATTTTTTTGAGCATGTACCTGCTGCGTCTGAATTGGAGTAAAAACTGGAGTCTCAATACTCTGTGGAGCTATTGGAGAGACAGGTGTCTCATTCGTTGCCTCTGTTCCCACCTGCAAAGCAGAGAAAAACAGGATTTGGATCATGAACAAGTACAAAAGCTTCCAAAAATTAATTGAAAAGTCCAAGATTTTTTTGAGTATGTACCTGTTGCGTTAGAACTGGAGTACAAACTTGAGTCTCAATGATCACAGTCGCAGGCTCTGTAGCATCCTGGGAAAAACATTTTCTCATTAGTTTCTCTACCAAAATACCATCAACTATAATTTTAGAAAAAAATCTTACTTCATCGCTAAGATTTTCTTTTTCATTAGCATTGGATGGCGTCTCATATGATCGATCTGGGTCATTCTGCAAGAAAATCAGTAATGCCTTTATATGTACAAAATCTTACAAAGCTACTTTTATACTCCAAGTATAAATCAATATTTTTGAGCATATACCTCTAGTGTCAAATTAGGAGAGAATTCTTGAGTCTGAAGGAAAGTTGTCTCATTCAATGGCTCTCTCCCACTCTGCAAAATTCAGGAAAGGTCATCCCAAATGTGCACAAAAGCTTCCAAACATTACTTCAAAACTCAAAATGTAAAACAATATCTTGAGCATATACCTCTCGTGGCAAATTAGGAGAGAATTCTTGAGTCTGAAGGGAAGGGGTCTCATTAAATGGCTCTCTCCCAGTCTTCAAAAAATCAGGAAAGGTCATCACAAGTGTGCACAAAAGCTTCCAAACATTACTTCAAAACTCAAAATGTAAAACAATATCTTGAGCATATACCTCTCGTGGCAAATTAGGAGAGAATTCTTGAGTCTGAAGGGAAGGGGTCTCATATAAATGGCTCTTTCCCAGTCTGCAAAAAATCAGGAAAAGTCATCCCAAGTGTGTTTAAAAGCTTCCAAATATTACTTCAAAACTCAAAATGCAAAACAATATCTTGAGCATATACCTCTCGTGGCAAATTAGGAGAGAATTCTTGAGTCTGAAGGGAAGGGGTCTCAGGCTGTTGAGACATTGGAGATAAAGGTGTCCCACTGGATCGCTGTGTGTCAAAAATTAGGAGGGCATTCAAGAACAGTACAAGATTTTCCAAAAATTACTTGAAAAGTCCAAATGTAAAACAAGATTTTTTGAGAATTTACCTGTTGTGTCACATTAGTGGGAAAAACTGGAGTCTGAGTGTGTGGAGCAACATTCTGGTTTCCTTCCAACTCTGACACACGGGCTCTAAGCTCCATGTTCTCTGCTTCCAGTAAGGACATTCGATCCTTCATGCTCTTGGCATTCTCCATCATTAACTCGATGATCTTGTTCAGTTTGGTATTTTCTGAGTCATCCTCAATCGAAGCAGAAGCTTGGCTAGTCTCCACATTTTCCGTCATATGAATCGTCATATGAATAAGAGCATCCAATGTGTCCAATGTGTCTACAGACCTATTTTTCCAATCATCGGCTTTAAACTTGTACCCTTTCTTGGATATATCTTTCACAGATTCCAACTCGTCACTATGTTCGTCTTCCATGGAGACATCATCTTCTGGATCATGAGGAATAGGAGGTAGGATGCATGTGACCTTCAGCTGAAAGCATAAAAAAAGAGAAACCAATGAGAATAAGTTTTTAAAAAGAAGAAGCGAAATAAACAGAGAAAGATATCAAAACAAGGTCACTGTAAAAGCTTGCCTTTTTATGAGCTTCAATCTGTAAAACCCGTTCAAGTGATGGATTTTCTAGCTCAGTGTATTTCTCACACAAGTAAATCGGTCCAGGAACATCAACAGTCGGTGCCCAATTACTGAACTTATCTCGTAGCAAGGGAATGGACTCTAGTATCCAAAGATGGAATACTAGAGGATAACCTTGCAACTCGAATTTTGAAGTATCCTCCAGGTGGTTTGCGACAGCTTTTTGAATTGACCTCAGGAGCACCAGGTAAGCGTCTCTTCCCCATGGATACATCATATCCTTTGCTTTGTTGACATACTCCAAAGGGAAAGTCCCTTTGTTGTTCTTCGGCAGCAATATGCTCTCTACCAGGAGGAGCATTGCGAGGCAAACTCTCTCATCAGAAGCATCTACTCTTGTCTTTTTGAGCTGGTTCAACACGTCGCTTAACTTATGAGTACGCCCCTTTAGCAAGTCCCACTCATATTCCCCTCGTGGTCCTTCTACATCACCATTACATTTCAAACCGGTCACCATATGAAATTCTCTTATAGAGAACTTCATTGGCTGACCAGCGAAATGGAACCAAGCTTCATTCTTTTTGACAGTAACGATGCTTCTTGTGAGAATACCGTAGACAGTCTTTCCTGATAATTTCATTTCACTCCTCCCACTGAGCCTCATTACAGGTCCCAAAAACCCTCGTACTCTCTCAATCTCATCTGCTGTTAGAATACTCTCAACAATGGAGATATACATCGAGGTTGAATGTTGGTTTATTGACACTTTTTTTTCCTTTGGCTCTGAACCAATAGGGTACTTGAGCTCAGGCAGAGTTAGTGCGAGAGGTAATGAATCTCCCATTTGTTTCTATCCTGCGTAAACAAGGGGAAAAAAAAATTTCAAACTTTTCTGGAATACTTTCCTGAAACAATACAAACCCTTCCTGATTTGAGAAAAAGAAACACACACACATACTTTCACAATCCTATCCATTATCAATGCAACTCTATCAATACCTCAGTCCCAAATTCAAAAGCAACACGAGCTAGGAAGGATATAAGGCATTTTTGATAGTAAAACAAGAAAAATTAAGAAGGCAATCCTAAATATGTATAACTCTATCAATACCTCAGACCTCAGACCCAAATTCAAAAGCAACACGAACTAAAAACACACACTCGTGAACTCTCGGATTTCACCAAGCCTATACACAAGCAAGAAGCAGTAGACAACGAGATCACTCACAAAGAAGCTTGAATCTGCAACATACCATTAAAGCACAAAGTAAAATTGTACTTTTTCTTCATAAACCATTGATAATAATGATTAAAGCATAAGAAAAAGCTACAATTTTTGTGCGTGTTCTTAACTATGAAATTCTAAAAATTTTAGATTAACAAAGCTTGGTTCCATTTAGAACTATAACAAAACGAAGAACAACACACACCATTCAGCTTTGAAGCAATATCAAATCGGAACAAATTATCAACAAAAAGAACTCGGAACATCAAATATTCAAACAACAAATCGAAATCCCCAAATAGGAAACCCTAAGAAGAGGAATCATACCTTGGAGAGTCGAATCTTCGTGAGATGATCACCGGAAATGATAAAACGAAATCGGAGAGTGTCGCCGCCGTCGCGTCGCGTCGAAGAGATCGAGAAGAAGAATCGTCGTCGCGTCGCGTGAGAGAGATGCCGTTCTGATTTTTTTTTTTCTGTTTGTTTAATTAATTTTAAAACAAGGGTATCAGAGACATTTTGCCAATTAATGAATGTCATTTTTGTGACTTTCTCCTTCTGATGCTATTTTGGTGACAAAAACTTCAAAAGTGCCATTATGGAGAATTGTCCATATATGTATTAAGTTCCTTTTTTTATATTAGGTACAAATATTTTATTTAAAATAACTCTCGTATTTTTTACCAAGTCGAGTAAATAAAACAAACTTTCATAACTTTCTTTCATAGAATATTATCTATCAAGTAATTCTTAGAAACTTGAAAATATATCCAAGTAATTAATAAGTACTTGTAAGTACCAAGTAATCGAACAATCCAAATAACTTGCAAGTAACATATTTTTGGACAAGTATTCGAAATAACAAGTACTCGTTTCTAACAAGTCAAGTACAAGTCCAAAAACTCATTACTCGTTCAAGGTAAGCCAAGTATCAAATATACGTAAAAAAACAAGTACCCGCCTTGCGCCCACCCCTACTCTGAAGCTGGCGCCTTAGACCAACTCGGCCATCTTGACTTTTGTTAACTTTGGTTACACTATATCTTACTTCTTACATATATTTTTTATTCACCCGACAAAGAACGTCATGAAAAAAGCTTACTATGAAGAGAAAAAGGACGGTGATCTTTGCCCCATCCGACGCCCAGAGTAGCGTCGAGATACTTCTTGGTAGTGCTTAACGCCTTCATGCGGTAGCATTATTTGACCTTCTCGCGCATGATCTTAGCCTTCTCGATATAAATCCACTCTCACGTACAATGTGTTCTCTCATCTCCATCATTGCCACCGGATCCTTGTACGGTTTCCCCGGATTGAAGGCATCTGATCTCCCGCCGTCTCTTCCAACTCCGGCAATCCCTTCTCCTTCCCATTGTTTGAGTTAATGATTTGATTTCAGTTAGGCTTCCCAACAAAAGTATTATATTGAGTTGGACAATTCTCTAGAATAGCCATTTTTAATTTTTTGTCACAAAATTAGTCCTCAATAAAGAAAATGATTAAAATAACTTTTTTTATTTTGAAAATTTTAATATATTTTTTTTATTTTTTTAAATTTCAAACACTATCATCAAAACTCCATCCCGTAACTCTAATCCCTAAGTCTATATTAGTTAACCCTAGGGTATAAATGTATTTTTTTTTTCCTTAAATAAAAAAATTTTGGTTATTTTCCTCATTAAAAATTATTTTTGTGACAAAAACTTAAAAAAATTATCCTATAATTTTATTCTACTGCAAGTTCTCCTATTCCACTTCAGATATTAAAAATATACTAACAGAAAATAATATGCACGTTATAAGGAACTATAAATAAATAAAATATAGTTTCTTGGTTTTTACAATAATTTTTAATATGTTTTAGGGCAAATCTCCAAAATAGCACCTTTCTAAGTTTATATCACAAAAATAGCACTCAAAAACAAAAATGACCAAAATAGCACTTTTCTAGGTTTATCCTTTGAAAATTTTAATTTTTTTATTTTTCAAAATTTGAAATCTTATCCCCAAAACCTCATTTCTCAACTCTAAACCCTAAACCCTAAACTCTAAACCCTAAACCATAAACTCTAAAACCTAAACCCTAAACCCTAAACTCTAAACCCTAAACCCTAAACCCTAAACTCTAAACCCTAAACCCTAAACTCTAAACCCTAAACCCTAAATCCTGAACCCCACCCTTTAACTCTAAACCCTAAGTTTGTGACTTTTGATAAAACATTAAGTGCTATTTTTGTGACTTTTGACCTTGAGTGCTAGTTTGGGAACAAAAACTTGATTTAGTGATATTTTTGTCTTTTCCTTTAATTTTAGTGATTTAATCTTATATTAGGTGTTTTGCCCGTATTCTTATAAATATTTATTAGTTTATGTTTTGTTAAGTCAAAAATCAGCCTGATAAATAATTACTTATGTCTTTAAAAAGTTAAACTAACTTTAAATTATTTATATATGACAAAGTTTTTCATTGAAATATATATACTTATTATTGTGTTGAAATTATAAAAACATTCACATATTAGAAATATTTTTTGAAAATATATTTATACAAATATATGTCTTGGTTAATATTTAATTATTAATTGTTTTATATCGTAATTTTTTTAACTTTTATAACAGAAAATGTTATTGGAAATTGCCACAAATACCACATTCATATTACCATTTTTCATGTTTATACTAACCACTTGTACCCTCACTTGAAGGGTCAAATACATTTATACCTCTAGGGTTAACTAATCTAGAATTAGGGTTTAGAGTTGAGGGGTGGGATAGGGTTTTTGGAATATGAAATTTAGGATTCTAATAAGTATATAAATACATACTTACAAAAATTTTGGAATAGTTTCAAACATAATTTTTGAAAGAAAAAAATTTGAAAAAGTATAATTCGGAAACACAAAAATGAATTATTTTTTTATTATTTTTATTTAAATAATTATTTATTTTATATATAGAAAACAAAGGTATAAGAGTCTTTTGCCACTTAATGAAGAAGATATTTTTGAAAAAGTCCATTTAGTGATGATAATAATGAATAATAGTACCATGAAAGTGGTAAACATGAAATTCCTCCAATATTATTTCAAGATAACAATACAATATATAAGAATTATCTTATAAAGAGTAGTAGAGACTTTAACCGGTCTAATTTTTAACGTGAGAGTTCTGTTGCGAAAAATTACTTCCCAAACAAGAGTATAGATTGATTAATTTGTATTTGTAACTTAAAAAAAAATTATCTATCTATATCTATACTATTATTTGAGAAGTGATTTTTCGCATTCAATTTTTCACGTTAAAAGTTAGAGCGGTTAACGTCTATGTTATCCTTAATAAATAGTTATATATAATTCATATATAATTTAAATGGAATTTCATATTAACAACATAATATATAATATATCAACTAACACGTTCAAGAAATTTTAAACACATATGTTCAATAATGTTGCTAGGTTATAATATATATTTAACCAATTATTATCTTTTTGCTCACACCAGTTTGAAACTTCTCCATCGTCTAAATATTTTTTTTATTTAGGTTATCTGAAAGGCTAAGGTTCATTTTAATATAAACCCTATTCATCTCCCATCTGTTTAGATTTTAGTTTAGTTTATATGACATTGGCTGACTTCCTATTGCTTCTGATATCTTATGTGATTCTTTCTGGTTTTGTTCATATTGAACCTTATATCCTGTTATTTTTCAGTGGCTATGGAGATAAAAGAGGGATTCTATTGTCATAGATAAATATAATTGTTTTTTCTTATGTTTTTTTACTGAGTTTTCTTTAGTTTGTAGCATTACTATTTTGTTATTTGAATTTTGGACTTAGGGATTCGGTTTGCCCAGGAACAAGAATAGGAAGAAGAAGATCCCAAATTATTAAATTAAAGAGCGTAAAAAACGTAGAAGAGGTCGTCCAATCTCCTCAAGCAAACTTGCTCCAATCAAGAGAAGGTTGAGTGATTAAAGTGATGTATAGTATTCCACTTTAATCAGGTTTTGTTGTAGTATGTGTACTATTTTGTTAGGTTGTTATTCGTAAAATTTAAATTATGTTTGTTTGGTTGTCGTTACTTTGAATTATGTTTGTTCAGATATTTTGTGTGCTTTTAACCTAATTGAGTTGTCCGTTGTTGATAGTTTTGTTTTGGTGTGTGCCCGTATTATTTTGCTGTGGTGTTTTGTTATGTTTTTTCTAGAGTAATTAGAGATTCTACGTTTAATGAATAACTAACATTACAAGAAAACACCAAGTTAAAGACCACCAAAACCGTCGCTAGGTTGTCGTTAAACGTAATTAACGTCGGTTTTGCATCAACGGTAAAAGTGTCACTAATCGCGTGTCGTAAATTTTTTCCGTCGTCAAATCGACGTTAATTAGGGACATATTTTTATATGTACCTGTTGTGTCCCTACTTAGCGACGATCTGTTGTCCTTAATTACCACATATTTACAGACATTAATTTTCTGTTTTTTTTTTTTTTTTTTTGTTTAACCAGGTGTTGACCAGTCTTCGGTCAGTCCACCACCTAGGCCCGACGCCAGCCTGCGCCTGTACCGGTTAGGGCCCTGGGCACGCTTCCTCGCTCAAGAGTCCTCTATCTTAGCTCGAACCCCAGACCTCCAGCCGAGCTCAAGGCGGAAGCCCAAGTACCACTGGACTATCAAGCCCGGGTATTAATTTTCTGTTGATGCTAATCAACGACGTTTATGATGTCGTTAATTAGCGACACTTTCGATGTCCTAAACTAAAGACAACTGGTAACGTCAGTAATATGTCCTTTGTATAAGAGCAGATTAACGACAAAGATTATGTCACAAATTAGTGACACATTTAATGTCATTTATATGTATTTGCATAAGAACAATATAACGACACATAGTGTGTTGTTATTTACCCTCACGTAAAAATGTCCAGAATTAATGACATACAAATTAAAAACATTCTAATGTCAGAAATTTGATTTCAATAATATTAATTTTAATTTGAATGAAATTAAACTAAAATTAAAATAAATTTGAAAGAAAGACAAAAGTTAGTTAATATTTATATATTTCAATGTTTTAACATTGTAAGTACCAAAAAAAAAAACAAAATAATACTGCAATGTTTAACATTGTAAATACCAAAAAATAAACAAAATACTCCAATGTTTAACATTGCAAATACCAAAAGACAAACAATCTAAAGCCTTTGGTTAACTTCGTTGAAGAAAACGCATCTCCATAGCTTTGAAGCGCTCCTCGTTTTCGGCTTTCATCGCTGCAATTTGGGCTTCGAACTCTGTTTTCTGTTGTGTCACGATCTGCTTTGTTGCATGAAACTCGGTTTGGAGACTTGTAATCACCGGGTTTGGAGCAAAAGACAAAGATCCGGTCTCCACAACTGAACCCATACCATACCTACGTCCCCTCTTAAGCGGGACGACCTATGAGGCAAAACATATTGTATTAGCCATTATGATAGTACTCATATATTATAGATAAAAGTTATCGACATAAGTACTGATTTGAAAAGAGCATCCATCTCAGCCTTTGACAATTCTCTAGGTTGGACTGGCTCAAATCCATCCTGGCATTCCATCTGAGATAGCTGCTCGTCTGCCTTCTTCTTAACTTCGTCTAAAATTTGAATGGTCCTAGGATCAATGATAACGCCATCAGACTTTCTCTTATGTGTGTCCTCGAGAGGGGGGTCTGATCTAACCACTGTATCTTTTATAAACAAAGTCTTGCTCCGACGATACGGATGCTTTTTGGGTAAAAATCGACGATGACAGTAAACCAACAAGACTTCCTTCCGTTTTTCAATTGAAATGCATCCGTGTCGTATTGACAATATGGACAAGACAACCTTCCATGCGTGGTCCTCCCAGATAACATCCTATAAGCGGGAAAATCACTTATGGTCCACATAAGTACCGCACACATAACAAAATTTTCCTGTCGAGAGACATCAAATGTACAGACTCCATTACACCACAACTCATTCAGCTCTTGAATTAGTGGTTGTAGAAAGATGTCTAGCGACCGACTTGGATGCTCGGACCAGGGACAAGGATTGACAAAAATAAGAATTCTTGTTTCATGCATAAATTAGGTGGAAGATTATATGGAGTCAAGATGACTGGCCATAAAGAATAATTCCGACCTGATTTTCCAAATGGATTGAATCCATCTATGCACAAGCCGAGATAGACATTACGTGTCTCATTAGCAAATTCTGGATATTTCGATGTGAAGTGTTTCCAAGCTTCTGCATCAGATGGGTGCGATATATCTCCATTGGTTGAATGTTCTACATGTCATCTCATCGACATCGTCGTCCTCTCAGATTGGTATAACCCCTTTAATCTGTCAGCTATGGGCAAATACCACATTCGCTTGTATGAGTGTAGCCACGTGGCATCACCATAATGGTTTTCAGAATTCCTAGAAAAATATGTTGGTCCATCTAAATATATATTATACTCTTCATTAAACTAATCATAAAATTAATTAAAAGTGTAAAATTACTATTTTCCTTTATTTCCTTAAAGAAAAGGTAAAGAATTACCAAATATGACTAATATATATATATTTGACAATTAATGATTTTAATAATAAAGATTTGATAACAATTTGTGTCTCCTCCATTATTTTTTCGTATAATAATTAATTGTTTTAATAATAAAGATTTGATAAATTAAATAATCAAATTAAATATAAAATTTAAATTTAGATTTTTCATATATGTTATATTTTTAATTTTGAAAATGACTATAAACTACTAAAAGTGTTAAAATTCTTATGTTAAAAAATTTATGATCTATGGTTTAACTTTTCTGTTATAACAAAAATAGAAAAAATATTTTAATTTCAAAATTTGCAATGAATTTTCAAGAAAATTGATGAATTATAAAATTATTAAAAGTCTCACATTGAAAAATTTGTTATCAATGATTTAAAAATTTTATTATAAGAAGATATGAATGATCATAAAACATATGATTATGAAGTCTCATTTAATAGATAACCATATTAAAATATACTATATATCTATGTTAGTATCATTTAAATTAAATTATATACAAAATAGATAAAGGTGGTTATTTAGATTTACTTACCATAAAATGATAGTAAATAAATAAAAGTGATTTGTTCGATTTATGTGTTTGCACCAGTTTAATTATATACCTAATAATTAATGTTTCTCAATTATTCAATATATATTTATAATTTGTTATTACATAATGTAAAAGAACGTAAAATAAGTAATAGTTTATAAAATAATTTGTATATTGTATATACAACGTTCATTCCGCACAAGATACTTATAAAGGGTTATTATTCGGCATGTCTTTATTTGTTAACTATTATTAAAATGCAGAAAAATGTATAGTAGAATTTATAATCACCAGATATAATTGTTTTTATAAATTCACCCCGCACAAGGTGCATGTTATCACTTACTGATAAATTATTATTTAATTCTTACGTATCATAAACTTTGAAATTTCTTTGTATACTATATTCATGATATAGAAATAAAACTTAAAAATCACTCAATAATCTCTTTTCAATTATAAAATTAATAATTTTACTTCATTAATATTTAGTTATGTATTTTCCATTTTTTCTAATTTTTAAATTTCAGACAACAACACAGTATATATATGAATTATCTTTTTATATTAAAATATATTTTATATTTTGGATAATTCTTATAATTGTTAATTTAAATCATTTATCTAATAAATAGTTACAATTTATTTTTATTTTGTGACTAATTTATATATTTTATTCCTTAAGGGTATAAACGATATCTAACTATTAAGCTGAGAACAAAAATACGAAAAACCATTTCGCAAATAAGAGTATAGATATTATCTTTATTTATTATATTTAATAATTAAATAATTATATTTATTTATATACAGTAATAAAAATCACTTAAAATAAAAGGTAAACTTGCATAAATAATAATCAAGTAAAAGAAAATTAACTATTTATTATCATTATCTAAAATATTAATTAATATCTTATTATCCAAAATTAATAAAAACGGATATATGTATATATATTTATATATTTATCAAGTTAATATAAATAAAATAGAATTATTAACCAATTGTAGTTGTTAAAATAATCATTATCATTTTTAGTATAAAAATGTTTATAAAAAAATATATATTTTATCATATACTTTCATTATGAGTAAAAGATGGTGATAAAATTAAGGGGGATTTGCCAAAAATGACTCAAAACTTGATTTTGAATACAAAAGTGTACCCCAAATTCAATCAAATGCAAAAGTAACCCAAAAGCCTAGTGAAATTACAACAGCCCCCTTATGAACAAACAAAAAAACTGTATTCAGTTTTACCATTATAAACCTCTGTTAGAGAAGACTTCTTTGTAAGTCTTCTCTACGATGACTTCTTTGTATGTCTTCTCTACGATGACTTCTTTGTAAGTCTTTTCATTCAGTAGATCTTAAAAATAATTTTATAATTTTATAAAAAATATTTTGATGGGTAAAAAATTGAAATCATGTAATAATAAACATTTCTCAATGATGTAAATTTAGTTCATCTGAAATTGAATTATTTTCGACATAGATGAGTGAATGTATATTGGCTCATGAGTCATTGGTTTAGGGTTTGGTAACATATGTTATAGTATTGTATGTATCTTTAGGGTTAGATTCTGAAATCTTACCTTCATTTTTTTCTTTTTCAAATTGATCCATATATGTTTAGTAACTATCTAATAACTTGATTTAAACACTTTCTAAGTTTTTTTTTTAAGTTTAAGAAAGTGTTTTTTGCATAGTTAATTGATTTTAGGATCTGGAAGACTCATAGAAGACTTAAAAAGAAGTCTTCAGACACATCTCGCCTAAATTTTAGTAGAATTTATGGTTCCCGCCTAAATTTTGGAATAATTTAGGTTTCCCGCCTAAATCAAAGTCTTCCATAAGTTTTTCAGGAGTCTTCCATAAGTCTTCCAGGAGTCTTCCATAAGTCTTCTCATGGGTTAGATCTTAAAAATAATTTAAAATTTTATAAAAAATATTTTAATGGGTTAAAATTTGAAATCATGTAATAATAAACATTTCTCAATGATGTAAATTTAGTTCATCTGAAATTGAATTATTTTCAACATAGATGAATGAATGTATATTGGCTCATGAGTCATTGGTTTAGGGTTTGGTAACATATGTTATACTATTGTATGTATCTTTAGGGTTAGATTCTGAAATCTTACCTTCATTTTGTTTCTTTTTCAAATTGACCAATATATGTTTAGTAACTATCTAATAACTTGATTTAAACACTTTCTAAGTTTTTTTTTTAAGTTTAAGAAAGTTGTTTTTTGCATAGTTAATTGATTTTAGGGTGTGGAAGACTCACAGAAGAATTAAAGAGAAGACTTCAGACACATCCCGCCTAAATTTTAGTAGAATTTATGGTTCCCGCCTAAATTTTGGAATAATTTAGTTTTCTCGCCTAAATCAAAGTCTTCCAAAAGTCTTCCAGGAGTCTTCTAAAAGTCTTCCAGGGGTCTTCCATAAGTCTTCCAGGAGTCTTCCATAAGTCTTCCAGAAGTCTTTAGGGTCAAAAATATTTAACCTAATTGGAATTTTTGTCTCCATATATAAAAAATATATACACATTATCTTTCTTCCTCTCAAATGACTGTAACAAAAATGTAATGTTTCTCACTCTAAAACTCTCCAACGTCTCTCTAATCTCTTTGAACATCAAAACACCAAACTTTATATCCATTTCTCTTTTTTTTCTATGTCTTCTCACTAATTTATCTTCTTTTTGTAGGTTTTTCATTACATGGTTCTCATCTTTCACTCTTTCAAAGGTAAATCTCTAAATTTTGGATATGAATTTATGTGTGTGTTTATATGTTAGATTCTAAAAAGCTATAGATTCAACATAGTGTGACTGTTTTGTTTATTTTGTAAGCATAAAATTTTCATTTTTGAGGTTTTTCTCTGTTTAGAAGTCATTTGAATGGTTTTGAATTTGCAGATTTTTCCAAATCTGAGAGACTTTGAAAGACTTCTCAGAAGACTCTCGGAAGATTTCTCAGAAGCCTTCTTAGAAAGTTTTCTAATGCATTATAAGCTAGAAGACTTCCCACAAAGTCTTCAGGAAGTCTTCGAAGTCTTCTGCCTAAAGTGGTATAAATTTTTGATATGTATTTTGTGTGTTTTATATATTAGATTCTAAAAAATTATAGATCCAACCTAATGTGACTGTTTTGTTTATTATCTAAAAATTTATTTTTTGAAGTCTTCTCTATTTTGAAGTCATTTGAATGCTTTTGAATATGCAGATTTTTCAGATCTGAGACAAATTTTGGAAGACTTCTGGTATAATTATAGGAAGACTCTCAGAAGACTCTCGAAAGACTTCTTGGGAAATCTTCTAATGTATTTTATGCTAGAAGACTTCCCACGAAGTCTTCAGAAAGTCTTCCAAAGTCTTCTGCCCAAAGTGATACAAAGAGATGATGTGAAGTGGAGTCCAAGCTTATCTATGTTGAGGAATAATATCTAGTTGTGTAATAATTTTGTTTATCGTCTTTTTATGATTTGTATGTGTAATATTTTAGTTTTGAATTATTTTGTAAACTTTAAGAGATGTTAGTCAAAAGAAA
This sequence comes from Brassica napus, assembly GCF_020379485.1. Classification (NCBI taxonomy): domain Eukaryota; kingdom Viridiplantae; phylum Streptophyta; class Magnoliopsida; order Brassicales; family Brassicaceae; genus Brassica; species Brassica napus. Next base: position 29,102,459 of record NC_063448.1, on the reverse strand, counting down.
GGTAAATACGTTCAAGTTTTGCCAAATGTACTTGACTTCATTAAACCTATTGATGCAACATACCAAAAAAATATTTTAATCATTCTACCCACACATAACAATATACAACAACACAAAAACTTAGTAAAATTTGCTAAAACTAAGAGAGAAGACTTCTCAAGAAACCTTAGTCAAATTCACAAAAGATCAAAATTGAATTTTAAGTGAAAGTTGAAATTTTAAATCTCATGGAAGTTAAAAATTGTATCTTATGAGGAAGACAACACAAACAGAGAACATCAACTCAATAAAACAAAATCATCGGAGAAGACTTCTTATGAAGTCTTCTACAAGTCTTCTATGAGGAAGATTTACAGAAGACTTCTCTGTTTAGGTAGAAACATTATTAAACATCAATGTTTGTAACTTCATCATTATCACCAATTAAGTTATAATTTCGACTCAGTAGTCCCAATATTGACTAATAAACATGAATTAGCAAGAAGATATTAAAAATTCATTTTAATTTTTGATAAATTTGAAGTTTAATAAAGATTTACGTAGAAGACTTCTTTTGAAGTCATCTATGGAAGACTTCAAAAGAAGTCTACTCTGGGTAGACTTCAAAAGAAGTCTTCTATTTAGGTCATTTTTGCAATTGCAAATTTACGAAGGAAAACTTCTTAAGAAGTCTACTCTACAGAAGACATCTTCGCAAGTCTTCTTTTGTAAATATTGGCTTACTTTTGAAATTGAAATTTTTTCGAAATTCCCAGAGAAGTTTTCTCGGATAAATAGGTTACTTTTGAATTTGACCGAAGTTAATCAGAATTTTGACTTATTGTAGAAGACTTCTAGGGAAGTCTACCTAGAGAATACTTCAAAAGAAGTCTTCTCTAAGTCTTCCGGAAGTCTTCTCAACGTCGCAAGAAGTCTGCTGGGTTACTTTTGCAATTGACTATATTTGACTTTTCGAGAGAAGACTTCTTTAGAAGTCTTCCGTCGGATGATTTCTCTAGAAGTCTTCTCTCGCGAGCAAATGTTTGACCAAAACCCAGAATTAAACTCGAGAAGACTTATAAATTAAATGTTTTACTATTATTTTTCAATTGCAAAAGTAACTCACGCAGACATCTTCCGGCATTGAGAAGACTTAGGGAAGACTTTCAGAAGACTTCTATAGAAGTTTTCTCGAGGAAGACTTCCTTAGAAATCTTCTACAAAAAGTCAAATTTCTGACCAACTTCGGTCAAATTTAAAAGTAACATGTTTATCCGAGAAGACTTCTAAAGAAGTTTTCTCTGGGAATTTCGAATTTTTTTGTTTACAAAGGAAATTCAGAAGACTTCTAAGGAAGTCTTCTATTAAAACACACAAAAGGTCAATTGCAAAAGTAACCTATGCATTGACCAGAAGACTTCTAAAGAAGTCTTCTTCGTCGAACAGATCTGAAAAATAAAATGTAGTTCGCGATTTCATGCCTTGAACTCGTGAGATAACTTGCGTGGTTTCTCCAATCACCCAGAACTTCACCACAACAGCTACCTACTCGTTAATCACCAAGAATTTTGAGCTTATGAATCTTACATAATTTGTAATCAAAATCTTCAGTTTTTTTTATGAATTTTGAGAGAAAGTGTAAGATATGTGGTTTGTGTGGATAGGAAATGAGAAAGGATGAGAAAAAAATCGAAACTTTAGGGCATTAACACTCTCAATTTGGTAGTTCATGGTGGTTGACGTATTGATGTCAATGGCAAAGTTGTAAATATTTGGTGGAAGATAAGGATGGTAAGGTAAAAGCATTATTTTCGAAAAAAAAAAGCAATGACATTTTCGTGAATAACTAGAACTTCTAGGGTGAATAGGACAAAACAAAGTTTCAAAAAAAGCATAGGTTATTTTTAGGGTTGACTTGAAATTTTGAGTCATTTTTGAAAGAACCCCTAAAATTAACGTCATTGATGAAGATTTTTGGGAGATTTCACCTAACGTATAGTTGGAGGCAATATAATAGAAATATGTGATGATTTCAAATAAATAATGTATGTCTAAATTTTTTAAGATGGTTATGCCTGTATATGCGGGCACAACACATGGTTTATTTATTATTTGAGAATATGTTAATCAATAGGTAAGAGTATTATATTTACAACATATTTTAAAACTATAATATATATTATTTTCTGTTAAAATTAATATATATTTCCCCGATTTTATTTATTTTTTTATTGGTCATACACTGAATAGTATATGCATGATATTAATACAAAATGTTAAATATAAAAAATGCATCAATATAAATTTTTATTTGATTTTCTCCTTTTAGTTAAAAGTCTCTAGAAAGTTAGAATTACAAGTAATATATTATTTAATTCTAGATGATGTATATAGTATAACATATTTATTCTTAAAATTTTCATAATACATTGATTAAAATTCTTGTGCTAAATATTTTTTTAGTCAAAATAAACTAATTAACAATTATTTCAAGCATATTTCACCATTTTAATTTGACTCATTTATACATATATATTGATTAAACTATTTTTGTCATCAATTTTTTTTTACCAATCAAATTTGTTATATTTTATAGCTATTTTTCTTTAAGTATTAGATTTCAACTAACTAGTTTAAAAATATAGAAAATAGTATATATTTATGTCACATTACTTTTACAATTACAGTAGAAACTCAATAAATTAATAATGTTGAAACTATAGTATTATATTAATTTATAGAGTTATTAATTTATAAAAATTTCTTTTTATATTCTATTTTTGGAATACATTTTTATGATAAGAAAAATGGTTGATTTCACTTTTTATGTTCATTAAATTTTATAAATTTATCTTTCATATCAATTTTATTATATTATTAATATATATGATATATATATATATATATCATACAATTTAAATGTGTGTTATAGAGATAATTTTATTAAATAATATCAAATATTATGAAATTTCAAGAAAAGGTAAAAATAAAATTTACTGACAATATTAAAAAACAACAAAATACTTTATTTATACTTAGATAAACTATGTATATATAAATTATTAATTTATGATTTTAAAGGGATTATATATTTACAAGAAATTTTCTAAAAAAGAATTATGATCTCATTACCTTATTGAATTATATCATATTTTGAATCAGGTTTGGAACAGATGAAATTATTAATTTATCATGTTTTTTTATTTATGTAGCTTTTAATGTATAAGTTATTTTATGTATGTGTGTGTTTAAATGGTTTCTTTCATCTACAAGAATTTTGCTATCAGCAGCATCCCTAACCCTAGCAGCCGCCTGAGAGAGAAAAAAAAAAGAGATTTCCGATTGGCCCTCTCCGGCATCCGGCGAGCCTCGTCGGTGCCGTGAGAGGGTAGTTACTGTCTTATAGTAGGTTCTTCTGTTCGATCTGAGGTGTTTCGGCGGTTATGAGATGGTGAGTGATGGTTTGTTTCCGTCGAAGACCCAGTGATGCGTTTGTTGGTTTGAACAGATCCGGATCTTCTTTCTGGTGCGCGGTGCAGTACTAAGTCGGCTCTGATCTAGGGTGTTAATTCTTCCATCGGATTTGTTGAAGCTTTGCTCAGGCATGTCTCTTTGGATCCTCGTTGTCGTCAATCAACCTCGCTCCTGTTCCATTTGCTTCAATGGTTGAAGCGGTTCTATGCGGCGCTTTATTCCTCCTTTTGAATGAGTCCGGTTTGGGTAAGGGATTCTCTTCGATCCCATGGGTTTAGCTACTCTGCTTTGATTTTTCTCAAGCTACAGGTTAGTTCAGTATTGTGTGGTTCTTTTTTGAACTGTCTTGTTTCTAGCTTCTGGCTTCTTTAAATCTCTTGGATGATGGCTTCTCTTCGATCAACTACAAGGGTGGAATTGGTTTGGCTTCAGCTCTGTATGATTTACCTAGTGAAGGTGTTGTGCTCCTGGGGGAGCGACGGTTTTGTCATTATTTCCGGATCCTTATGGAGCAACGGTTTGTGTCGATTTGCTTCTACCGCAATTTTTTCGAAGCAGGTTTTTTTTCTTCTTCTTAGCTTAACAAACTAATGCTACTGTTAGGCCATCGTAGTTCAAAATTGGTGGAATTGATCTTATAGATACGGATCTCCAGCTGGTTTCTTCTCAAGCTGCTACTGTGGATATTAGAAGAACCAAGCTGTTTGAAAAGTTCGTTTATGCTTTAATAGTTTGTCCCCTAATCTTGGATCTTTGATGGCAAACATGCTACATAAAGCTTCCTTCTTTCATGCCGGAGAAAGGAGCTAAGCTCATCTGATGATTAGAGTTTAGAGCATATATCTCTCGATAAAAATGGTGTTGCTACGAGCATTGCTATCAGCGTTACGCGGGTTCATCGCTACCAATCTTAT